>NC_133774.1:137069524-137269749 GCF_003597395.2 Chelonoidis abingdonii
GGGGGGGGGGCAGAGGCTGTTTTCGTTCTGCTCACAGGACGCTGCATGTCAGCCCCGGAGCAGGGGACGGGTTCCTGGGGCTGGGGTCTTAGAGGCACCCGCAGCCCAACTCCTAGACTGTCAATGCTTAGACATCGCAGCTCCTCTCTATCCTATACAAGTGGGGATCCTGGCTGCAACACACTGACATTGGTTCTGGCAGTGCTGTAGCCAGACTGGGGTCGGCTGCCCCTGGACTACTTCCACTCTCCCCCTCATCGGGTACCTGAGTCCTCGTAGCATCACCAGCGTCTCAAACACCATCAGCTCCTCTGGGTAAGTGTGCGGGGTAGCGGGCGCTGGGTGGGCTCGGCCAGTCGTCCTAAGGGTAGCGAGCACGGAGCAGGATCAGCTGGCTGGGTGTGAGCTCCAGCTGGCAGGGGTCGCAGATGTCTGGTCCCGGCAGTGGCTGGGCTCCTACTGAGCTCTGCAGGTCTGCTTTTATACTTTTATATTTTTATACTTCCGGGTCTGCGCTGTGACCTCTGAGGGGCGGGTGCAGGACCCGGCGGCTCTGCCCACAGCGGGGTTGGGGGAGGTTTGTCCCTCAGCGGGGCTGTGGGGTATCCCACCGCCTCGCTGCAAGCACTCTGGGATAACTCCCGGAGGCCAATACCGTTGAATTGCGTCCACACTACCCCAAATTCGACCCATCAAGATGATTTGAGCACTAATCCCCTCGTCAGAGGTGGAGTAAAGAAATCGATTTTAAGAACCCTTTAAGTTGAAACAAAGGGCTTCATTGTGTGGACAGGCACAGGGTTAAGTCAAGGTAACACTGCTAAATTTCACCTAAAATCGTAGTGTAGACCAGGCCTTATTTGAATGAATGTATCATTCTTGTATCTGAAACTAGAAATATGAAATATAACTCTGAGGGCTATTGTAAGTATGGAAAGTAGGGGCCATTAATGGTGGTTTGGAATCTTGATGGTTCCCATTAATCAGGACAATTAACTGTGGATGGCTCTGTTTGCTTGCAGGCCTTCCTGTGAGTTAGTCTGGGAGCAGGGCCGGCTCTAGGCACCAGCCCTCCAAGCATGTGCTTGGGGCGGCACTTTCTAAGGGGCAGCACTCCCCCCCCCTTTTTTGCTTTTATTTTTTATTTTTTTGCTTGGGGTGGCATTGCCGGGAGCCGGCCCTGGCTCAGCCACTCGCCTGAACCAGGATCCGCGCCCCCTGCCCAGCCCGGCGGCGCCCTGCACAGCCCACTCTAGCAGGGAAACGCGGTGCCACCCTGGGGAGACTCGGAGTGGCAGCGGCAGCAGGACCCCTCCTCCCTCCCTGCATCCCGGGTCCCATTTCCCTCCCTCCCTGGATCCTCACACATTCCGGGATCCCCTCTCGCAGCCGCCCAGAGTGTGTGAGGAGCTGGGGAGGGAGGGAAGTGGGGTCCCCTGGAGCCGAGCCCGGGCTGCGGTGGCGGCGAGAAGGGCTCCCAGAGTCAGCGCCGCCCGGGGGGCGGAGTGGGACAATTTTCCCCAGGGCCTGGGCCCCGCAGGGGCCCCCACGAGTATGTCAGAGGCTCCCCCTGCCTCTGTCTTCCTCCATCCCCCGGTGTCTCAGCTGGTAAGGGGGCGGGGCTGCGAGCTGCAGCCGAGCGGCGGGAACTCAGGCCCTGCTGGAGACACCACGCCGCTGCAGCGCTGTCCGGGAGAGGGGGCTGACCCGACCTCATCCCCCACATCCCTGACCCCCATCTCCTAGCCCAGCTCCGCTGAGCTGGACACCCCCTAACCCCATCCCCCCCAGCTCCAAGCCCAGCCCCTCTGAGCTCCTGAAGTGTAACAGGCTGCTACCAGGCTCCCACGGAATCTCCTGGTGGGGCAGGCTACAGGTCTGTCAGCTCGAGCCTCCGGCGGACCTCCTTAACGCTAGAGGAATAAACACTTGAGACATGGTAACACACCGGGGGATGGAGGAGACAGAGGCAGGGGGACGCCTCTGACATACTCGTGGGGCACCCTGCGCAAGGCCCAGCCCCTGGGAAGAATTGTCCTATACATCTCTTTGGAACACTACACCGCCCTTACCCAGCCGGAGTGGCGATTGTGCATGACATGGTGACGAGAGCGCGTGGAGAGATCTGAGGCACTATGTAATCTCGCAAAAGCTCCCAGTATGAGGTTTTCTCATTTCTCTCCCTGCTAGCTAATCTGCAGGCAACGAAGTTTTGGGTTTAAAAAGCAAAAATTTAGTAGGATTATATTCTTTGTCTTTTCCCTATCAGCTTGCGGTAAAGCAGATGCGAGCCCCTAAGAGGGGAGATTGGTGTTCACTCACAAGCAAAAGGTCCTGGCAGGTTGTTTTGACTCCAGGCGGCCATCTCTGAGTAACTCTGAACGACCAATCGAGTTCCCCACCTCAGAGTTTAACAACAACAGTCGATCTCTGTTAACAAAGGGACTATTCAGCCCAAGTTGTCGAATCACCATAATAACAACCAGCTCCTCACACCACATCCTGGGAGGCCGGATGCGAGAGGGCAAGAACCATTTCAAAAATACGTGCGGGGAATGTGTGAGGAGTTTTAGATATTTCTCTTTCTAAACTCGTGTCCACGGAGGGAGGGAAAGATGGAGAACGCCTAGGTAGAAAGGAGTTAAAAAAAAAAAAAAGCGATGCCACACGTGGTTCGATGGGAGGAGGGTCCTGCTTGCCAGCTGAGCCATTCCGATCTCCCGCAGGGTGGCACCAGGACCAACAACCCCCAAGCAGCGACTGCACAGAGAGGCCCAGCAGTTTCAGAGGGTTGTACAATAAACACCAGCAGCCGCAACCCCGTCACGACAGAGAAAAGCAGGAACCATGACTTGCCAGGGCAAAGCTGGATGCAGAGGAAACAAATCAACGAAGCAGAACCACCAGGCGCCACAATGGAAAAAAGAGAAAAAGAGAGGAGCTGAAAAGAAAGGAATAGAAAACATCAAACTGGATAGCCCTACAAAAGAGAAAAGCACCCAAAGATGGCAAGCCCAGACCGCCCCACAAAACAAGAGAGGGAGAAACACCTAGAAAATGGAAAACTCAAAAACAAAGAGTGAAGAGAGGGAAAAAAAGAGAGAAAGCAAATGAATGTGAGCGGCGCGGGCCAGGGAGGATGCTCCAGCACAGTCCAACACACCTGCACCAATGACTGTTCCACCACAGTACATCCCAAGAGATTTTCCCACTCTACCAACGCAGTGATATACACTTGAGGCCGCGTTTTTCCCTAGACTGAAATTTTGAAGAGCCTTGGTGTGGGCTAGCTGCAGCAGGCGACACCATCCTGAAAGCCCCAGTACAATGATGGAGAGACACTTGGGGCAGGGGGCAGGACCGCACAGCTCAGTGGAGATATCCTCTGGGTTGCAGGACTTAGCAGAGAGCCGAGTGGCTGAGCCAGGCGAGGTGTGGTGGCTGAAATGCCTCAGGGAGAAACATGAACACTATAAACTTTTTACTTTCAACCCAGCCAGATTACAGAATGGGGATAACACGAACATGCCGTCGGCGGTTAGAGTCCTAAAATGGAAACAGATGTGTCATTTTCCCACGACAACGCCTACCTACATTGAAAAATATGAAGCTGGATATCAGGAGCCCATGTAAATCTCTGGACACATGACAGCTTCCTAATACAATTGGAGCAGTTCCTTAGAGGTGGTTCCGGAGAAAATCGAAAGTACATCCTAGATTGGGAAGTCCCAAAACTGTAACTGAGGCGGGGAGATTGGAGCCAGATGGGTGGAAAAGTGGGCAGAAAAGAAAAAAAGCTACTATCAGGGGCGAATACACACACGGCAATGCTGACAATCAAACCGCCTTATAACCGGAAGGCGGCACACCCCAGAACCCCACATACAGACACCAAGAAAAGCTGCCACTCCCTATTCTCACTCACCCACCAACTCACAGTAACCTACCTCGGCCCAGTGATCAGTACAGCCCTGGGTGATGCTTCAAGTGGTAAGAATCTGGGACATATAAAGGGGCCACTGCCTCCAAGAATACTCCAAACCGAGTGCAGTTCATTTTATCTTCCATCACGTCAAGATCCCCCCAGACCACCAAAAATGCTCTCAATACCTCTCGGAGTGAAGGGAAATTTTTGAGAAGTGGGGCGGAAAGAAGGTTATCCGCATGGAGAGACCGGGGCCAAGTGTCAGCAATGCCTCCAACATTCCTTAGTGACGGACACCCTACCAATTCATCAATTCTTCCAAAGGCCGCAGGTCAATTTAACCACCTTCATGGCAAACAATATACATAAGCTGTAAACTAACACTTGGCCTACAGCTAAACTGCCTGTCCAGTACAAAAGCTGGTCAGGAAGTGGAACTTTGCAGTCCTACATACACACAAAAACATTATCACACCTATTCGCCCCCCATCTACTTGGGGGAGACTTGCCAAGCACAGGTAAAAGTGGGGCAAAGAGGGATGGAATGGTTACAGACAACCAAGGCCCACGAGCCACCAGGCAGGTGCCAAAGGGGAATGTTACACGCGACTACCCAGCTACTCCAGTACCCTCCTGAACCGTCCACAGAGAGGCCCCGTCTGTGTTGGCAGAGACCCAGACCAAAGGTAGTGGCCCAGATCCCCTGCCAATGACTGCACAGCCACAGTACTTCCAGTCCCAGACCCAGACCTGGAAACAGCAACCAGCACCAGAACTATTGCCAGCACTGACGCCAGCGCTGGCAAACACTCTTCACCCCAATGCAGAGGCGCCAGCGAGCCTGACTGGCAGAGCAGCAGACAACCAGACCCAGAGGCTCAGCCAGAGCCTGAAAACACCACCTGGTGCACCAGCGGGGAGCGGTTACAGCCACGAAACAACTCCATATCACCTACATTGCTCCGAAGGACCAAGCACAAGTCCACAGTCTAAGAAGGAACTGGTGTCTCCAGCCTCCAGGAAACAGTTCCAGATGACAGAGAAGCAGATGACAGCCTCAGAAAGCTTGGGGCGGCCGCACGGAGCACCCAACCGCTCTCAAGCTCTTCTAACCGATCCCCGGTTTGTTATAGAAACAGGGCTTTTTATATAGGAGACTCTTCTGGTGGATCAAACGCGGAAGAGTGGGCACACACGCAAAAAACCAAGTTGGTGTTCAACCAGTACTGGGGGAGCCTCTAAGCTAGCCATGATCATCCAGTGGCCATGCTGGGGTGAAACGGAACCAAGACAGGTTGGGGAAGTCCTTCCACTGGGAGAGGGATGGGCAAGATGTGCCAAGTTGTCCGGTTGTTGAGGTATGCAAAAGAGTGGAAAAGCCCCCCAAGACAAGGTCAAGCCCTCCCACAAGTATCTCGCAAGCGCACTTCCCAGGTCCCATTCGGATATTGGGTCCCTTCCACAAGACCCCCGAGAAAAGCAACTATTATTCCTGTGGACTTTGCTACCCGACCCGGAAGCAGTAGCTCTAGGCAACATTAGGGCTGAAAACTGTGTGCCAGGCTCTAATAGACATTTTTGCCAGGTAGTTGGCCCCCTCCGATATCCTTACAGATTCAGGGACAAATTTCCTGGCAGGGACCATGAAAGAACTGTGGGAAACTCATGGATGAATCACTTGGTTGCCACCGGCCGGACCACCATCAACCAATGGCCTGGTGGAAAAGGTTTCAATGGAACTTTGGGGCCATGGATCCATAAATTCATGATGAATGCCCAATGACTGGACCATAGTGTGCAGGCAGTGCCTTTGTTACAGAGCTGTCAACATACCCAGTTAGGTTCTCAGCCGTTGAGCTGTTGTATGACGAGGTTAGGGGCATTACAGTGTTAAAGTCGCAATGGGAGGCGTGTTATCGCCTTCCCAGGGACTAATATTCTGGCTTTGTAAGCAACTACAAAGCACCTCCGACCTTCTTCCTGGCTAAAAAAAGAAACCTAAAGACTGCTCAAAAAGAGCAAAAGGCCGGTATGAATTTAGCATACCAAGAGAGCGTTCCTTCAAGGTCAGAGACGCAGTATGGTCCTGAAGGCGCACAGGCCCATGAAAATGGAAGCATCATGGGAAGGGCCATTCACATCCAAGAGCGCTGGGAGCTGTTAACTACCATAGCATTTCCAATCCTCCTAAGCCCAACTGTACCACGTTAATTCTCTCAACCCTTTATTTCAGAGACTGCAGATTTGTCAGTTTACAGCCCAGGGAGGAGATGATGACTGAGTGGCCTGACGTGTCTACAAAAGGGAAAGTAACGGTGGCGTGGAGAGGTACCTCTCCACACTGGAAAGGTCTAGCAGCGGCAACAGATCAAGAAGTTGATGCATATCCTGTGAAAATTCCCTAACATCAACTGGTTAAAAATTGTCTTGCCAATGTGAAGAATCGTGTAGTTACATAATTAGTGGCATATGTATAGGATGCATGTGTATTGATCGTGTTTATCTAGAGTTCTAGGGAGAAATCACTGCCATGTGTTCCACACTGTCAGCGATTTGGGGGGCGTGTCAATAAACAGATAGTAGAAGTTAATAGAACAGAAGTACTTATTATATCTCTTTTGACTGTAAAGGTTAACATAAGTTCAGGTAGCCGGCTGTCACCTGACCAGAGAACCAATCAGGGGACAGGATACTTTCAAATTTAGGGAGGGAAGTTTTGTGTGTGCTGTTAGAATTTGGTGGTTGTTCACCTCGGGGGCTCAGATTGACCAGACATGCAACCAGGTTTCCTCTCCAATCTCCCTGATACAGGTTCTTATAAGATTCAAAATAGTGAGACTAGGTAGATAAAGCAAGTTAGGCTTATGTTTGTTTCTTCTTGTATTGCATAATGTGCATTTGGCTGAAGGAGTTTATTTGTGTATTGCTGAGAGTCATTGTATTTGCTGAAAGGATTTAGTTTGTACTGAATATCTAGCTGGGAGGGTATCCCAGTGGCCTATATATAAATAAATCCTGTACATATTCAATTTTAAATTACAAGATATTTTTACTGTTTTTCTCTCTTAATTAAAGTTCTTGTTTAAGAACCTGATTATTTTTTTTTTATTCTGGTGAGTCCCCAGGGGACTGGGTCTGGATTCACCAGGGAATTTGTGGGGAGAAGGAGGGACGAAGAGAGAGGCTAAATTTCTCTCTGTGTTAGGATTAATGTCCTCTCTCAGCGAAGCGTCTGGAGAAGAGGAGAGAGAGAGAGGGGGGGAAGGTGACTGCTCTCATCGTTTTGTGATCAAGGAGTTTAATCCACAGTGATCTTCCAGAACAGGGCTACCCAGTCTGAATTACAGTGATCTTTCCAGACCCAGGGAGGGGAAGCCTGGGAGAGGCAATGGTGGGGGAAAGGGTTTTCTTTCCTTGTGTTGAGATCCAGAGGGTCTGGGTCTTGGGGGTCCCTGGGCAAGGTTTTGGGGGGACCAGAGTGTACCAGGCACTGGAATTCCTGGTTGGTGACAGCGCTACAGGTTCTAAGCTGGGGATTAAGCTTAGAGGAATACATGCTGGTACCACATCTCTTGGACACTAAGGTTCAGAGTGGGGATTGTGCCATGACAGTAGCACATTCCTACGAGGAGCAGTATCCTTCACTACACGCGACCCAGGCTTGCTCCCCTGGTGTCCTGCCCACTGCCCCACCCAGCACACTCCCCTGGGTCCTGCCTGGGCTCACTCCCCTGAGTGTCCTGCCCATGGCCCTGCCCCACCCAGGCTCGCTTTCCTGAGTCTTGCCCGTGGCCGGGCTTGGGCTTGCTCCCCTGGGTGTCCTGCCCGCCGCCCACCCTTCCTCCCTCCACCCAGCAGCCACCAACAGGACCTGGAGAGAGCACACAGGCAGACAAGGTTGATAACATCATCCGGCTCCTCAAGCCGCTCTCACAGTTCTGACCTGTAGTTGCTCAACCTGCAGAAGGTGGGAACACTGCAGCATCTCCAGCTGGACACAGAAACTTTCGCCAGGCATCATCCCAGTGTATTGGGAGAATAATGCAAATCTTTAGACTCACGTAAAAAACCCAGCAGATTAAATTGTTGTTTTTTGGCAACTGGTAAATCCCTAAATAAACTGGCCAGACTGGTCAAATCCCAGCCAGGTGGGAACCCTGCGGCTCATAGGCCTAGCATCGCCATGGTTACCACTGAACACAAGCTTGGAAAGCAGCTTTCCCAGCTCTGAAGCCCAGGTGTATTGTTGTTCCTCGCAGTGCCTGAGTGAAACGATTTTAAATCTTTATCTGTTTACTCCAAATGAGTGAGATTAGTTTAGGAATGTGTGCGAGTGAGACAGTGTGCTAAGGTGTGAGTCTCCCACCCTCTGAATGCCACTTGACACGTCTGCACTCACCTGGGGGGTCTGTGCAGCCCCGTTAGGCCCTATCTTGCTCTTGCTCATCTGGGAGGAAAGTGGGATCCCGCTGAGTCTGATTCCGCTCTCGCTTGCTTGGAGTGTCCATGTGGCCCTGCTGGCCTGAGCCTGCTCTCACTTGCCCAAGGTGTCCGTGCAGCCTGGCTGGGCCTGATCTCACTTTTGCTCACCTGAGACATACATGGGGCTCCACTGCACCTGATCCTGCTCTTGCTCACTTGGGTCATCCCTGGGGCCCTGCTGGGCCTGAACCCGCTCTCACTTGGCCAAGGTGTCTGTGCTGCCTTGCTGGGCCTGATCCTGCTCTCATTCACCAGGGCATTTGTGCCAAGCCAATGGTCCTGCCTTTCCACTCTGCTCTGGTGAGTCAGGTTAGGTCCCTGTAGTGCCCAGCTGGCATGGCAGCGTGCAGAGACCAGCCCAATGGGGCCAGATGGCTGTGACACTAGGGTGTGATTGCAGTATCTGGCTGCGTGTGAGAGGGATGAATGGGCACAAAGGGACAAAGTCCCTTCAGTCTTGTCAACGCTTAGAATATCAGGATTAATATAGACTGCCCCAGCCGGCTCAGCCAAAGCCGGGGAGCATCACCACGGAACGCAGTATGCACCCTGTGCTAGAACAGAGCTAGCACTAGTTCGTAGCGCGTTCAATAGCCTAGTGACTCTGTTGGCCTGTAAGTAAACACGGAGAATTTGATATTAACTGTTGTATGCATCTGTTGGGTGCTGACTATTCAGCACTGATGCATGCAGGCAGTACAAATTAGATTTGTATAGACAAGGAACCATCAACGAGAATACAAAATGTTTGAGATTCTGAGTGGGGAGTTCCCTGCATCCTTACATTACACTGGTATTGGGAGGTTTAACTGGAGTTTGTGGAGCATTCAAAGAGCCTTAGAAGAACAGTGCTATCAAAATGCACAATGACACGTCTCCATTCTCCCCGAAATGGCTGGAGAAAGAACAGAGCTGCTAAGCAAGCACACAAATGAAAGTTACACAGCTACTTACAGGGACCGCTTCCATTCTGGCCTGGTTACTTTAGTGGATTGAAACCCATAACTGGAAGAAATTCTAGGCCAGATCCTCAGTTGGTGTAGAACAACATAGCTCCATTGAAGTCAACTGAGTGACCCCAGCTGAAGCTCTAGCCCTAGAATTCTTATACCCGAGTACAAAACAGCTGCCACACCTCTACCCATTCCTGCTGTGATGCCTGTGTAATGACACAAACAGCGCCGGCTCCCGATTCCCTACTTCGGAAGACTCTGGGTGCACTGAGCAGGCTCACCCGAACTGTGCACGCCCAGTAATCTTCGCTGTTGCTGCTGCCCTCTCTCTGCCCTCACTTCTACTTACGATTTGCTGCCTCCTATTTGGGGGGGGTTTAAAAGCATTAAGGGGGCAAATCGCAGGGGGAAGCTGTCGGGGCCTGAGCAGGGGCAGAAATTTATTGGCCAGGGGGGATCAAGCTGCTGTAGGTAGCAGTAGGAGAGGGGCTGAAGGGGAAAAATCAGGTGTGGGGGGTGGATTAAACCCAGGGGAGCAGATGCTGCCAGACTCTGTGCGGGGACAAAACCCCCATTTAGGGAGGAGGAGAGGGGGGAACAGTGACTCCGTGGGCTGAGCCACCTGCTGTGCTCGCAAATCTGGGGGGGGGGGGGGGGGGCAGAGGCTGTGTTTCGGTCTGCTCACAGACGCTGCATGTCAGCCTCCGAGCAGGGAACGCGGTGTCCTGGGGGGTCAGAGGCACCACCGCAGCCCAACTCCTAGACTGCAATGCTTAGACCATCGCAGCTCCTCTCTATCCTATAAGATGGGGTCCGGTGCTGCAACACACTGACATTGGTCTGGCAGTGCTGTAGCCAGACTGGGTGGCTGCCCCTGGACTACTTCCACTCTCCCCTCATTCGGGTACCTGAAAGTCCTCGTAGATCACAGTCTCAAACACCATCAGCTCCTCTGGTAAGTGGTGCGGTAGCGGCGCTGGGTGGGACCGGCCAGTCGTCAAGGGTAGTCGAGCACGGAGAGGATAGCTGGCTGGGTGTGAGCTCCAAGTGGCATGGGTTGCCAGAATGTCTGGTCCCGGCAGTGGCTGGGCTCCACCGTAGCTCTGCAGGTCTTGCTTTTATACAATTTATATTTTTTATATTCCGGTCTAGCCGCTGTGGAACCTCTTGAGGGGCGGGTGCAGGACCGCGCGCCTGCTTGCACAGCAGCGGGTGGGGAGGTTTGTCCCTCCAGCGGGGCTGTGGGTATCCCACCCTCGCTGCAAAGCACTCTGGGAATAAACTCCCGGAAGGCAATACCGTTGATGCCGTCCACATCTACCAAATCGACCATCAAGATGATTTGAAGCACTAATTCCCACGTCAGAGGGTAGGGTAAAGAAAATCGATTTAAGACCCTTTAAGTTGAAACAAAGGCTTCAATTGTGTGGGACAGGACACAGGGTTAATCAAGGTAACACTGGTCTAATTTCAATCGCTAAAATCGTAGGTCAGACCAGCGCTAATTTGAATGAAGTATCATCTTGTATCTGAAACTAGAAATAGAAATAATAACTCTGAGGGCTATTGTAAGAGGAAAGTAGGGGCCATTAATGGTGGTTTGAATCTTGATGTTCCCCATAATCAGTGACAATAACTGTGGATGGCTCTGTTTGCTTGCAGCCTTTCCTGGAGTTAGTCTGGGAGCGGGCGGCCTATGGCACAAACCTCCAAAGCATGTGCCTTGGGCGGCACTTCTAAGGGGCAGACCCCTCCCCCTTTTGCCTTTTATATTTTTATTTTTTTGCTTGGGTGGCATGCCGGGAAGCGGCCCTGGCTCACCTCGCACTGAACCTAGGATCCAGCGCCCCCGCCCAGCCCGGCGGCGCCCTGCACAGCCACTCATGCAGGGAAACGCGGTGCCACCCTGGGGAGACTCGGTGGCAGCGCAGCAGGACCCTCCCCCTCCTGCATCCCGGGTTCATTTCCCCCCCCCTGGACTCTCACACATCCGGGATCCCCTCTCAGCAGCCCGCCCAAGTGTGTGAGGAGCTGGTGGAGGAGGGAAGTGGTCCACTGGAGCCGGCCGGGCTGCGTGGCGCGAGCACAGGGCTCCCAGAGTCAGCGCCGCCCGGTGGGCGAGTGACAATTTCGCCCAGGGCTCTGGGCCCCGAGGGCCCCCACGAGTATGTACAGAGGCTCCCCCTGGTGGCTCTCTTTTTCCTCCATCCCCCGGTGGTCCAGCTGGTAAGGGGGCGGGCTGCGAGCTGCAGCCGAGCCGGCGGGAACTCAGGCCCTGCTGGAGACAGCCACGCCGCTCGCAAGCGCTGTCCGGGAGAGGGGGCGACCCGACCTCACCCCCACACCCTGACCCCATCTCTAGCCAGCTCCGCTGAGGGCTGGAACACCCCCTAACCCAATTGACAAGCGCCGACCCCCAGCCCAAGCCCAGCCCCTCTGAGCTGGACAGCTCCCTACCCATCCCGCCAGCTCCGAGCAGCAACTCTGAGCCGGGCACCCCCGACCCCATCTGACCCCCCAGCCTTGCGACCCCCAGCTCCTAGCTCAGCCCTCTGAGCTGGGCACCCCCCGACCCCAGATCCCCACCAGCCCTGGACCCCAGCTCCAAAGCCCAGCCCCCTGAGCTAGGCACCCCCGACCCCACCCCCAGCCCTGACCCCCAGCTCCAAGCCCACCCCTCTGAGCCGGGCAAAACCAAGAAAAAGCAACACAACAAAAAACAAAAAAGAAATCATGATTAAGAATAACTAGGAATAATAGAAAAGAAAAAACCACAGAAAAGAACAAAAGAGCACCAAAGAAAAAAACCACTTGTGTCCCCGAAGTCCATCCCCCAGCCCTGACCCAGCTCCCAAGTCCAGCCCCTCTGAGTCGGACACCCCCCGACTCCATCCCCCCCACAGCCCTGACCCCCAACTCTGAGCCCAGCCTCTCTGAGCCGGGCACCCTCTGAGCCCATCTCCCCCAGCCCTGACCCCCAGCTCTGAGACCAGAGCATTTGAGCTGGACATCCCCCAACCCCATCCTCTACAGCCCTGACCCCCAGCTCCGAGCCCAGCTTCTCTGAGCCGGACCCCCCCCCAAAGCCCATCTCCCCACAGTCCTGAGCCCAGCCCCTGTGAGCTGGGCACCCCCTAACCCAGAGCCCAGCTCCCCACTCAGCCTTGGGCAACAGCAGCACCACCCCCATGCAACGACAGCCCATTGGGACCAACCATCGCCATCACCCAGCAACAGCCCATTATGTAACTGCAATTGTATATATACCAGTAAAGCATTTAATGTTTTTAAATAATGTATTTAGTGTATTTTCAAATTAATACTAATTAATTTTTGAATGTATTTCACTGGTTATTTTTTACATTTCCAAATACGTTACTATAGTATTGCAACTTTTTTTTATGGAAGGGGAAGGGGCCCCAGAAATTGCTTTGCCCCAGGCCCCCAGAATCCTCTGGGCGGCCCTGCCCAGAGCGTGTCAGGAGCCGGGGAGGGAGGGAAGCAGGGTCCCCTGGAGCCGAGCCCGGGCTGCGTTGGCAGTAAGAGGGGCTTCCAGAGCGTGTGAGGAGCCGGGGATGGAGGGAAGCGGGGTCCCCTGGAGCCGAGCCCGGGCTGCGATGGCACTAAGAGGGGCTCCCAGAGCGTGTGAGGAGCCGGGGAGGGAGGGAAGCAGGGTCCCCTGGAGCCGAGCCCGGGCTGCGATGGCAGTAAGAGGGGCTCCCAGAGCGTGTGAGGAGCCGGGGAGGGAGGGAAGCGGGGTCCCCTGGAGCTAAGCCCTGGCTGAGATGGCACTAAGAGGGGCTCCCAGAGCGTGTGAGGAGGTGAGCGGCCAGCTGGGCTCGTCGGTGCTGAGTAGGTAGCCCCTGCAGCCGGAGATCCTCGCCTTCCTGCCTGCCGGGGCTGGGCCAGGGCACCCCGAGGCTGAAGAGCAGCAGGTCCAGGGGGCTCTCCAGGTCCTCGGCCGCCAGCATGTCGGGAGTGAGGGCAGTGAGCATGAACTGATCCATCTCGGCCACCAGCAGCGCCGTGAAGCCCAGGGAGGGGGCCATGTTCTCCGCGCCGCCCCGCAACCGCACCAGCACCTGGAAGTACTCCTGCTCCACTCCACCTGCATGGGGACAGAGTCAGCTGCCTGTGCTGGTAGCAGATCCGATGTTTGGTGGGGAGCACAGTGCTAGGGCGGCAGGAGGTGTGAGTGGGTGGGCACTGGTGGTGGTGGGGGAGCTCAGGTTGGGGGCGGTGGGGGGGCAAAATTTTTTTTGCTTGGGGTGGCAAAAAACCTAAGGCCGGCCCTGTCTGGGAGGAATGAAGGCTTGGGGTCTCACAGTACATGTGACCATGTCACCTGGTACTAAAATCCATCTTAAACCTGGTGCTTTTCCATTTATAAGGAGGGGTGGGGTGTGATTTTGCAGTCTATATGATTTTATAAAAATTTGATAATGAGTAAATATAATGTAACTGGAATATGCTCCATGTAAAAGGTCTCTTGTAAGGTATCATTACAAAGCTTATTATCTACTGAGTGTGATCATCCTATTTGTATAAATGTACCACTCTTGTATCTGAAACTAGAAATATGAAATATAACTCTGAGGTTCTATGGTAATTATGCAAAATGTGGGCCATTAATGGTGGTTTGGAATCTTGAAGACTCCCATTAACCAGGACAATTGTCTGCAGATGGGTGTGTTTTACCTGTAAGTCTTCCTGTATAGGTGTGTGCTGGCAAGTGGGCAATGAAGTCTTGCAGTGACATGTGATCATGTCACCTGAACTGGAATCCATCTTTAACCTGGTGTCTTTCCATTGAGAAGGAGGGGTCAGGTTTGGGAATCTCTCTAACATCCTCAGCCGTGAAGACTGAAGCAAAGAATCCATTTAGTTTCTCCGCAATGACTTTATCGTCTTTAAGCGCTCCTTTTGTATTTCGATCGTCAAGGGGCCCCACTGGTTGTTTAGCAGGCTTCACAACCTGTTGTTTAGCAGTACTTCACAAGTACTTCTGATGTACTTAAAAAACATTTTGTTATTACCTTTGGAGTTTTTGGCTAGCTGTTCTTCAGAATCCTCTTTGGCTTTTCTTATTTACACTCTTGCGCTTAATTTGGCAGTGTTTACGCTCCTTTCTATTTGCCTCACTAGGATTTGACTTCCACTTTTTAAAGGAAGTCTTTTTATCTTCTATCACAGGGTACTGGAGTCCTGAGCTGGCAGGGGTAGAAGTAGTCTTGGCACATCAAGCGGCAGCTCCCAAGGGGGTTTCTGTGGTCCAACCCATCACATGGGGACCCAAAGAGACAAAGGGTTCACACCTTGTGCCAAAGCCATATAAGGGAGTGGAACAGAACAAAGAGGGCTGCAGTCATGAGAGCTACCAACTGAGCTGGAACAAGGGCTGCACTGGGGAAAGGATTGGGCCCTGACTAGGAAGGTGTCCAGTCTGTGATAGAAGCTTACTGGAACATCTGAGGGTGAGATTTCATCTGTAATCACTTTCTTGCTGTATTAGGTTTAGGCGGGCATGTTTTATTTTATTTTGCTTGGTAATTCGCTTTGTTCTGTCTGTTATTACTTGGAACCACTTAAATCCTACTTTCTGTATTTAATAAAATCACTTTTTAGTTATTAATTAACCCAGAGTATGTATTAATGCCCCGGGGTGGGGGCAAACAGCTGTGCATACCTCTCTATCAGTGTTATAGAGGGTGAACAAATTTATGAGTTTAGTCTGTATAAGTTGGCACATCTATTTTTTTATTTGGGGTTTGGACCCCATTGGGAACTGGGTATCTGAGTGCTGGAGACAGGAACACGTCTTAAGATGTTTTCCGTTAAGCCTGCAGTGTTTAGGGGACGTAACTCAGACCTGGGTCTGGGGTTGTAGTAGGCAAGCATGTCTGGCTCAAACAAGGCAGGGTTCTGGAGTCCCAAGTAGGGAAAACAGGCTCAGAGGTAGTCTCAGCACATCAGTTGGCAGTCCCAAGGGGATTTCTGT
The DNA here is from genome assembly GCF_003597395.2 of Chelonoidis abingdonii. Lineage (NCBI taxonomy): Eukaryota > Metazoa > Chordata > Testudines > Testudinidae > Chelonoidis > Chelonoidis abingdonii. The sequence goes on from NC_133774.1 coordinate 137,084,883, forward strand.
AATCCAACCCATCACACAAGGCACTGGTTTTCCTCTTCCCCTCAGGGGAAGGGTAACTTAGGGGGTGTGATGAAGTGAGGATATTCCCTTGTTATGTTGTATGTGAGCCTATGTGAATCTTACTGTTGAGCCTGTGACTTTTACTGTTTTGCATGAATATTGTGTGTGCCTCTGTTTCCCTGTGTACTGTACCAGTGCCTAGTTTGTGGGATAAGGGGTATGTGAATTTGACTGGGACCCTCGAGCAGGTGAGGGTGCTCCAGCTGCCTGCACATATGCTATGGCCAGTGCCCTTCGTAACCCAAGACCCAGGAGGGGGATGCAACCAGGTGATGACCAGGTGACACTTTGCCTGGGAAGCGAGACAAAGAACAGAAGAAGGAGCATTGGACATGTCAGAGATCGGGTCGCTGGAAGCTGGGCAATCTATGGTAGGGGACTGGAAGAGGGGGAGTCCAGGGCGTCTTGGCTGAAGTTCACTGATTTCTGTGCTAACAAGTTCTGTTCTATACTGTGCTCCTGTTGACTAATAAACCTTCCATTTTATGCTGGCTGAGTCACGTCTGACTGCGGAGTTGGGGTGCAGGGCCGTCTGGCTTACCCAGGAGCCCTGCATGGATGGACTCGCTGTGGAAAGTGCATGGTGGGGCAGGGGATGCTGAATGCCCTGAGGTCAGACCCAGGAAGGTAGAAGCTGTGAAGCTTCTTGCCCTGGCAATAGTCTGCTCAGAGCGAGGAGGCTCCCCAGAGTCCCTGACTGGCCTCATATGCAGTAGTTCCAGAGCATCGCCCCGGTGACTCCATGACAGGGGTCGCTGCACCTCTCCTGATAGTCCAGTATAATCCTTTGTGGGTTGACCATACAAAGAGAGGCGCTGACTTTCTAACGTGCAGAGAGTTGCTTGACCCCTGCTCTGCCCCAGGCCCTGCCCCCACCCCGCCTCTTCCTGACCCATTCCACCCCCTCACCCAGCATGCTCTGCCCTCATTCCTCCCACTTTCCCCCAGAGCTTCCTGCATGCCGCTGAACAGCTGATCACTGGCGTGGAGGAAGTGCTGAGGGGAGGAGATGGTGATTGGCGGGGCTGCTGGGGGACGGGAGACGCTGGGGGGAGCAGGAGGAGCTGATCAGTGGGGGGTGGGAGCTGCCGGTGGGTGAGCACCTACCATATTTTTTCCATGTGTGCTCCACCCCTGGAGCACCCAGAGAGTTGGCGCCAATGCATACAAACCTCATGCCAGAATATCAATGATCAGGTTTTGGTTTTCTAATGGCATATGACACGACACCTTTTAGATACAGATTATATCCATCGTGAGTTGGGTTACATGGAGCAGTCAGGCCAGCTGAAACTCATTGCTAGGTACCAGGGACCCCTTGAGTTCTGGCATAGGGATGCTCTTAGGGTCACAATTGCCAACACCAGAAGTTCAAAATTCAAGATTTCAATCCCCGCAAAATCTTGAGATTTAATCAATTTTTTTGTTTTGATTCAACTGCTGAAAACTGAAAAATTTTCAATATTTCAAAATTTGGCGGATTGGCTTTTTCCTATTTCTCCCAATTTTTCCTTTTTTGCTTGAGTGCAATAGATGAACATCTACATTTATTCTGTCACCCTTTCCTCTCTCTTTTTTTGACTAACTTTTCAAAATTTCTCCACAATTTCTCCCACTTTGAGAAATTGGCATTACAGTGCTCCAATCTTCCTTTTACTGTACTGTCACTTTTTCAAAGTTGGAAAAGTTAGAGGGGAAAAAAGAAAAAGTGTGTGAGAGAAGGGGGAACCTTGTACATCATTCATTTTATTGCATTTAGTGGTAAAAGAGGAGAAGAGAGAAAAAGGGGGCTAATGAAGATTTAAAATGTTGAAAATTTGCCAGTTTGAAAAAAAAAGTTTTTCTTTCATTTTGAATGTTTCCATTGAAAAAATGGTGCTAAAGCAACAATCTCTCATGAAAAAATTCATTTTTAACAAAACCCCATTTTTTGACAGAAAATGTTTCTGGTGAAAACATTTTGACCAGTTCTTTTGAGTATATAGAGCCAAGCGTCTGAAAAGGTTGCCTCACACTGCTTGGAAAGCATGCAAAAAACTCAAAGGGAAAACTGCCATCCTGGCTTATGCAGATACATAATGAACTTGCTAAAGAATTAGTTTTGAAATGAAAATTCAGGTAAAAAGCAAATAAAATACTGACCAACCTGCCAGGATTTCAGAAGCAGGTGTGAGGCTATTGTCAGGCCACGATGGTGCAAGGGGAATTAGTTAATATAAACACCCAACACATTCCGACATAGCTTTGATGTTATTTGAATTCTCTCCGGAAAGCAGGCAAGGTGCCTTTACAGCTGTTTGGGTGAATGTCCATTAGCCAGGCCCTGCTGCTACCAGGCAGAACTCTTCCTTTTGGTTACTGACATATTTTCCTTTTTCAAAAATCACATTCTTTGGTAAGTCTGAGGTGTAAAAAAGCCAACTCCACACTCAAGTGTACCCTAGTGGTTGGAGCACTGGCTGGGAACTTAGGAGACCTGGCTTCTAGTTTTGCCACTGTCTTGCTGGGTGACCTTGGGCAAGTCACTGTGCTGTAGCTCAGAGGCGAAGGCCAACTCGTGGATCTCTGCCTGTCTCTCTGTATGACCTGCTGAGGCCATGGTTCCAGAGCCTGAGGTTGATATCACAGCCACCATTCTAGAAACACCAGTCTCAGGTGCAGCACCTGCTGGAATACCACGGCGGGTGGGGCTGGGAACCCCACTCTGGCAGATGCCTTAGCTCAGGCTGGCCAGATGCTGGGTTGGAGGGGTTTCGCTGTTACCCAACATCAAAGCAGGGCTTTTGCCAAACACTGGGGAGAAATGGCTTTATTGAAAAGCTGTGCTGGTCCCTAAGCTGGGCAAGCCCCTCTCCCAGCTGGGCTAACTCGGCCCTGGATAAGGGCCAGTGTGGAGCCCCACAGCCAGAGAGGACCTTGGGAGGGACTGTGCTGTGGGGGTGGTGCAGTCTGCTTCCCTTTATGGGCTAGGGCGGAGGGAGCAGCACCATGGTCCACCACCACCCCACCCCCTTTGGGGCTGTGTGTGCCCCAGAGGGGCTTGGAAAGGGTATACCTTGCAGCCCCCCTTCTCCACAGCCAGTGTCTTCCCCTTGGCTCACTGCACCTTCCCTGCCCTGCTAGGTGCCATCAACTCTCTGAGTATACAGCAACAGGGATCAGATGTGGAGGAGGGAGAGTGAGAGAAAGGTCCGAGTTATTCAAGGACCTGATCCTGCAGTCCTTAGTCCCATGCACAATGATGAGGTCTAAATTAGCTGTTACCACTCACGAAAGAGATCTTGGAGTCATTGTGCATATTTCTCTGAAAACCTCCACTCAATGAGTAGCGACAGTCAAAAAAGTGAACAGATTGTTAGGAACCACTAGGAAAGGGATAGATAATAAGACAGAAAATAATCATAATGCCACCCTATAAATCCAGGGTATGGCTACACCTTGAAGAGTGCCTGCAGTTCTGGTCATCCCAGCTGAAAAAAGATAGATTAGAATTGGAAAAGGTACAGAGAAGGGCAACAAAAATGATGAAGAGTATGAAATAGCTTCCATATGAGGAGAGATTAAAAAGACTGGGACTTTTCAGCTTCGAAGAGAGACGACTAAGCAGGGATATGATAGATGTCTATAAAGTTATGAATGGTGTGGAGAAAGTGAATAAGGAAATGTTATTTAATTCTTCACATAACACAAGAATGTGGGGGGGTGTCACCCATGAAATTAATAGGCAGTAGGTTTAAAACAAACCAAAGGAAGTATTTATTCACCCAATGCACAGTCCACCTGTGGAACTCGTTGCCAGAGGATGTTGTGAAGGCCAAGACTATAGCAGGGATCAAAAAAGAATTAGATAACTTCATGGAGGACAGGTCCATCAATGGCTATAAGCCAGGATGTTCAGGTATGCAACCCTTTGCTCTGGGTGTCCCTAGCCTCTGATTGCCAGAAGCTGGGACTGGACAGCAGGGGATGGATCACTCGATAATTGCCATGCTCTATTCATTCCCTCTGAAGCACCTGGCATTGGCCACTGTCGGAAGACAGGATACTGAGCTAGATGAACACAGTATGGCCGTTCTTATGTTCTTGTCACTGGAGTCAGCTTCTGAGCCCAGCGCTGGAGGCGTCATTTAGGTGAGAGGCCCATTGGTTTAGATACCGTCCAGCACTGTCCCCGTCCCCATATTGCTCTGCATTCCAGCCTTTGCACTTGTTGATGCTGTTTGAGGGTGGATGGCCATGGCACTGGGCAGAAGGGGCACCCAGTTGTCCAATCACCACGCAGCTCTTTTCTCCAGCAGTTAGATTTTACTAAGAAGCCAGCAGCACGCACAAGTGGTTCTAACTATTCCTTTCTCGTTGCAACACCTTTCATTTGTCTGGGCTGTCACGTTGTGCACTGCCCCAGGTGGGTTAAGTATGGTACAATCTTCTCTGGCCTTGCCTCACCTCTGTCCTTTTGTGCCATCTGTACATTTTACCACTGCCTGCTCATTAATGGATGTATTCAATCCCAGTCCCAGTACAGACTCTACTCGTAACCATCTGATGTGATTATCACATCAGCTTTATTATTATCTACAGCAGAATGGGAACTCACTAAGCAGAGGGTAACAATCCATTTGCAAGGAAGTGCCCACTGACCATCTCAGTAAGTAGGAGGTCAGCTCTGGCCTCAGGGATATCATTGCACAGCCCCAGGGAACACAGTTTAATTGGGTTAACCCTGAGCGTGCTTGAACATCAAACATGTGACCTCCTGGCAAACTACTGTAACTCCTCGCTTAACGTTGTAGTTATGTTCCTGAAAAATGTGACATTAAGGGAAACGATGTTAAGCAAATCCAATTTCCTCATAAGAATTAATGTAAATAGGGGGGTTAGGTTCCAGGGAATTTTTTTTCACCAGACAAAAGAGACACACACACAGTATAAGTTTAAACAATCAATTTAATACTGTACACAGCAATGATGACTGTGAAGCCTGGTTGAGGTGGTGGAGTCAGAGGGTGGGATACTTCCCAGGGAATGCCTTACTGCTAAATGATGAACTAGAACAGCTGAGCCCTCATGGGTAAACACGTTAATGTAGCCTCACATTCTACAAGGCAGCACAAATGGAGGGAGGGGAGACAGCATGGCAGACAGAGACAGAGAGAGACACCCTATGTGTGTGTGTGAGAGAGAGATGTGCATTTCCCCTTTACGTACACTACCTTTTTAAGTAGATCAGCAAGTTGAGACAGCCCCTGCTGCCAGCAAGTTCCCTCCGTCCTGAGCCCTGTCATGTCCCCGTTCCCTCCACTCTATGGAAATGGGGTAAGCGAGGGGCAGGAGCAGGTGGACACCCTGACATTAGCCCCCCCTCACCCCCCCGGCACAGCAAGCAGGAGGCTCCCGGGAGCAACTCCAAGGCAGAGGGTAGAAGCAGCACTTGGCAGTGGGGCGAGGGACACCTGAACTGCCGGAAATTGAAAGCCTGATGGGCAGCTGCTGCACAGGGAACTCAGGGGAGCGGGGAGCTGATAAGGAGAGCTGATGGGGGGCTGCCAGTCCACCCTGGTTCCAAGCCCCCACCAGCTAGCTCTAAGGGGCTGCTCTTCCTGCAAGCAGTGGACAAAGCAGGTGGCTACCAAACAACGTCATAAGGGAGCACTGGGCAACTTTAAAAGAGCAGTTTCCTAATTGATCAGCAACATAACAATGTTAACCGGGACGATGTTAAGTGAGGAGTTACTGGAGCTGCAGAAAGATGTCATGGTAGCTTCAAGAGTTCCATCAGGTCTCTCTCCTTCACTAACTCAGGGGCTTCACACACTAACTCTCAACAAGTGCTTTTGTCTTAATACTTGCTATGATTATACACACACCCCCTTCACATTGCCAGCAGAGCACACTCAAAGACATCAGAAGGCTTTCTGGATCACATGTGCCTTGTCAGCCTCCGATACGGTGCACACAATTGAAGTCACCTGTGATCAATCAACAAGCATCCTGTGACACTCGCTTTTCCAACCTTATTACACAGAAGGGCCACATGAACCTAAGCACAACCTGGAGTGGGCCAAACAGAGTCTGTTTTGTAGGTGTTTAGATAGGTTAGTACCTACAGTATTGTCTATTTAAAAAAAAATAAAGAAATCAGTGCATAAAATGTGAATAAGAATTATAGAAAAAAAAAACCCCGTACAGAACTCACAATTAAACTAAACTGATATAAACATGACGACAAAACGCTAATGAATTGGCTGTTAGTATATTGTGTTGAGGCAGGCTGTGGGCCTTATGAAGTGCTCTGGTGGGCTGTGTACAGCCTGCGGGCCATAGGCTGGGCACCTCGTTTAGTGCGGCTGCAGCAGGATGGTGGGGAGGAATGGACAGGATGGTTCAGAGAGAGAGAGACAGGACCTGTGTTGGCCCTGAGCCCACAGCTGTGTGCTGAGTGGACAGTGAGCCAGGAGGTCTGGGCAGGACACAGTCCTCCCAGCTGAGTGCCTCCAAAACGCTGTGCCTATCCTCTGCGCTGGCCCTGCTGGCCTCAGGATTGTCCACCTCTCTTAGAAAGGAGAGTGATGCTGTTGCAGAGCTCCAGGGCCAGGGATGCAGGCGCAGGACAGCAGCCACTTCTCTGGCTACATCTCCTCATCCTCTTCACTAACGGCTCCATCCAGGTGCCAGGTCACCTGCTCTGCTTGCTCTTTCATGTACTGCACCTTGATCCACTCCAGTTCACTCAGCTCCGCCTCCAGCTCCTCCCGGTGTGTTGCTCGCCGGTTCCGCAGCACCTTCATTGGGAAGGGATTCATGTCATTGAAAGCGATGCTCATCAGCTTCCTACCAGGAGAAGACAGGGTGCACGAGTGAGCTGATCAGCTGAACACCCTGGTCCTAGTGTGTGAGTGCTGTCCCCTCCTGCCGGGGCAGCACTGCCCTTGCACTGTAACAAAGTGACCAACTTGTTGCCAGGGCTGGACTACAGCTGGCAGCCACAGGCTCTGAGGCCCACACCCAAGGACTAATCAGCTGATAATGTCAGTCCCCCCCTTACCCCAGTGTAAAGTGGTTCAGCTTCAGCAGCCAACCTTCCTCTGCCACAGCCCGGAAAAGAAGCCTCTGAGCTTGGCAGGGCGAGCCATGAACACCCAGGGGGACCTTCCTCCAGGCAGACACACGCTCTTCATCTACTGCTAGGGTGGATCCTGCTCCTGTGAGAGGCTGGGCCCTTGTCCCCTTAGCAGGCTCAGTGGCATGTCCCAGGACTCCCTTGCGGTGGAATTAGTCTGAGGGGCTATGTTTCCCAGGGAAGAGATTCACTGGCCAAATCTTGCCTTTCATCCCATGCCCAAGGTGCACACTTGACTTTGAGAAGAGCAGGATCCTTCTTCTCCAGCAGAACAAAAGCAAACCCCAGCCCCAGCCCAGCTGTCCCGTCAATGGCCTTAGCGGCTGTGAATCCTGGATGTGTCAACCTAACTGCTCGTTCTGTTTTGGGCACAAACTCAATTGCACAGGTAACAATTTCTAGGCTTAACTAGAGATCAGTGACAATCACTGAACAAAGGCACATGGCCAACTCTTGTTCCTTCCCCAACCTGCAAGCACAAGTCCTAGGCCTTGTCATTATTTCATCTAGTTTACATATCTGCACAAGTGACTGGCCAAAGAGAAAGCTGAGAGCAGCTCTTCTCTCACCTGCCATCTCCAATCATGTGGGTGAAAAAGCGAAGGTACTGGTAAATCTCCAGGCTGTCACGGATCCGCAGAATTTCCTCTTCGTTATACTTAAAGATGGCAAGAGCATAGCGGAAAATCACCTAGGACAAGTTAAAATGTGTTCAGTGGGCACAGGGCCCCCAGAATCTACCCACTGAAAGCTCAGGGTGCGGAGCACTCTGGCACTGGTGCACTATGGGATGAGGTGGGACAGCAGGTGTCTGTGCTGCACACCAGAGGGACCCTTCAGAAGTCAACGCACGTCTCCTCTCATGCTTTGTCAATTTGCATTGTTCATTCTCTGCGCTCCCCTTGGAGAGTGAACGCACTACAAGAGCAAATGCTAAACTGGGAGTTAAATACACAGCACTAATGAAAACACTGTAAGAGGCTCTCCCTCCCTGAGGTGGTGGGGAACGGAGAACAGAGTTTAGGACTGGCCCGCTCCCCAAGCAGTGGTACCTGGCACCAAGGAACAGGCACTGGTGGCTGCCCACTTCCTCATGCCCTCTCCTGGCCACTTCATGGTCCAGCAGCAGCTGCGCTGGCATCCATTGTGTCTGCCCAGCTCCAACTTCTCTGAGATCTCCCTACCGAGGGTCAAGACTGTACCATCCTCAACTCTGGCTGGCTGAAGCCAGGCCTAGAACATGCCTGGTCTGCTGCCATCCAGCCTGCTCTCCAGGCTGAGGAAGGAGAAGAGAAGATCCCCTCCCAGCTCCTTTTCCCAAGCCGAGAACGTCCCAAGACCCCTGCAGCTTCAGCGCCCCCTCTAGAAGCAGGAGAAGAGATGCAGCAGGTCCCCAGGCCTTCCTCAGGGCAGTGATGTAGGACTGCAGTGGGAGAAGCTGGGAAGGCCAGGAGAGGGCGTGAGGCCCAGCTGAGGGAGGTCTTGTCCCGGCTGCCCCAGCATCAACAAGCTGATGCCAGGGTAATAGAACAGGAGGCAGGGGAGGGACCTGATGAGCTGGGGTATGTGTCCCCAAGCCAGGGAGGTGAGAAATGGCTGTGTGGTGTGTGTGTGCCTGGTAATGGGGTGAATGCTGCCCTGTCTATGCATGTGGGGGCTGTTTGTGTGAGAGAAACAGGATGGGGGTGTCTGTCAGGTCAATGTGCGTATGTGGGCACACGTGTGCCGGGGGGAGGGAGGGAGGTTGTGCTAAGGGTGGATCAGTAGATTTTGATGGGGCTTGTCAGTTTTCTAACTGTTTTTGTGGGGCACAGTGAGGGAAGGGGAGCTGCTCCTCAGGGCATAGCTGGGGTGAGATTCCCATCTCAGAGAGGCGTTCGCAGGAGCGCTCATTGAGTTAGTGTGCTAGGAATAGGACGTAGCTGTGGCAACGTGAACAGCGGGAGAACTAGCCGCAGCAAGCGTTTGCCTGTTCGAGAGGCTAGATATGTGCTTGTGTGGCTAGCCCTGTGCCCGCTCTGGGTAGCACGCTAGCTCTGTGAAAGTTAGTGTGGGTTTGTCTCCCCGGGCGGGCTCAGTCCTTTCATTCCAGCCCCAGTACAGACAGAGCTGGAAGCCACAGGCCCACCATCATCGCCAGAGACATGCAGAGAGGCTGAGCAACTCATCTAGGGAGTTGTGGGACCAAAATGACGACGACACCGGTCTGCTGCCCAGCTCAGGGTGGAGTGTGTCCCACTTGGGTCCGAGTGTCCAAGAACACGCAGCTCTGAGAGCCCGGCACAGCTAGGGCCACGTGTGGCTCCCTACCTTTGTTCCTTCGTACAGGAAGGCGTCCCAGACCCGGAGGAGGATGTCGCTGACCAGGCTGTCTACAAATGCCACCAGGAACCAGTTGAAGGTGATCAGTGAGACGTCAATTCTGTGCTGCTCAAAGTGAGCTGTAAGCCTGGGGAGCTTTTCTGACAAGAAGTCTTTAAAGACTCTTTGATCCACCTGGGTTTGACAAAGCGGGAATCCATGAGATACAGAGGCAGGTGCACATGAAATGATGGGATCTAAATTAGCTGTTACCACTCAAGAAAGAGATCTTGGAGTCATTGTGGATAGTTCTCTGAAAACATCCACTCTATGTGCAGCGACAGTCGAAAAAGTGAACAGAATGTTGGGAATCATTAAAAAAGGGATAGATAATAAGACAGAAAATATCATATTGCCACTATCTCAGCCCCTGCTATGCCCACAACTTGAATACGGCATGCAGTCCTGGTCGGCCTATCTCCACAAAAGATATAGTAGAGATGGAAAAGGCACAGAGAAAAGCAACAAAAATGGTTAGGGGCATGGAATGGCTTCCATATGAGGAGAGATTAAAAAAACTTGGACTTTTCAGCTTCAAAAAGAGACAACTAAGGCGGGATATGATGAAGGTCTATAAAATCATGAATGGTGTTGAGAAAGTGACTAAGGAAGTGTTATTTACTCCTTCACATATAATAACACAAGAACTAGGGATAACCAAATGAAATTAACAGGCAGCAGATTTAAAACAAACAAAAGGAAGCATTTCTTTAAACAACACAGAGTTAACCTGTGGAATTCCTTGCCAGAGGATGTTGTGAAGGCCAAGACCATAGCAGGTTTAAAAGAACTAGATAAATTCATGGAGGACAGGTCCATCAATGGCTATTAGCCAGGCTGGGCAGGAATGGTGTCCCTAGCTTCTGTTTGCCAGAAGCTGGGAATGGGTGACAGGGGATGGATCACTTGATGATTCCCTGTTCTGTTCATTCCCTCTGGGGAACCTGGCATTGCCCACTGTTGGAAGAAAGGACACTGGGTTAGATTGACCTTTGGTCTCACCCAGTGTGGCCATTCTTATGTTCTCCCTAATTAACTGGAAGAAGAGTGCTGCAGTGCGAAGGCTGGTTCTGCAGCAGCATGTGCCTGGAAAGTCAGTGCTATATTAGAGGTGGGGTGGGGGTACGGCCTGGGACAGAGCTGGGGGGTTGAGCACCCTCCCGCAGATTAGAAAGTCAGCGCCACTAGGCCAAGAGAGCACATTCTGTAACATATACTCTGCCCTGACTGTGACACACACACAACAGCTCTTCCTCCTCCTGCTGGCTGCCCACCAACAACAAATGCAATGGAATGGCACCAGCAGCTGTGATTTCTGCTGCAAGCATGCTGCAGGATCAGAAAGTCTGGCAGACCTGCCCTAGACTCTGATGCACCAGACAGACAGAGGAACGCTGTGTCCATGGGGGAGATTTTAAGAGTCTACACACTCTTATTGAGTTGCAACTAGGCTCCAACTCAGAGGAGTATTGGTGGTCTCTCTTTTTGGAGCAGGGGAGACATATATGATGAGCCTAACTCTCCCACACCTACCAGTATCACAGCAAGGTCAGGCCCTTCCTGTGTGATTTGAGCGTTTCAGGCTCAGCTGTGCTACTGAGGCCCAGTCCTGGGCAAGGTGCTCTGTGGGTTTGCCCCACCCTAGCAGAAGCATTGGACGATGGTGATTTCTGTGAAGTTACTCCAGCTTACACTGTGTAACCGAGGCCCCATGATGGTCTGTTTGCAGGACATCTAGGTGTAAACAAAACATGTGACAGGCTGAAGCAAAATTTCTACTGGTCTTATGTTTTTGAAACAGTGAGAGATTATTCCAGGTGCTGTGATTTGTGCCAGAAGTGCAAAGCGTTAAAGGGACCTAGTGAGGGACCCCTCCAGTCTTTAACCCATTATTGGGAAGGCATTTGCCAGACCATCTGTGGATATTGCAGGACCACTCCCTAAACCTTCCAGGAACGAGAAGAAGTGTATTTCTGTGTTGGTCGATTTTGCTACCAGCATTGTCTAATATTGAGGCAGAGATAGTGGCAACAGGTCGTTTGCTATTTTTAGCAGAGTGGGTTTTCCCAGAGCAATATTGTCAGACCATGCGTCTAATTTTATGTCTTGTTTTTAAGCAGTTATGGGAAATGTATGGAGTAAAGCACCTAAAAGCTTCTCCCTACCACCCACCAACGGTCTGGTGAAAAGGTTCAATGGGACCTTGAAATGTGAGATGAAAATGTATGTGGACAGGTGGCAGAATGATGGGGACGTTCGGCTGCCATATCTGTTGTGTGTGTGCAGGAGTGTACCCCAAGAATCTACTAGGATTGCTCCCTTTGAACTGCTCCATGTCAGGCAGGTTAGGGGACCCCTGGATCTGATTCATGACTCTTGGGAAGGTGATGTTGAGGAGACAAAACAGCCAGTGATGGAGTATGTGTCTCATTTTAATGAAAAATTGCAAGGTATGATGGAGTTGTTTCAGCAAAATCTAAAGGAAAGCCAGGAGAAAGGTGTGGCATGATAGACATGCCGAGGAAAGAGCATTTGAAATAGGAGATATGGTGCTTGTGCTGGATCCTGTGAGAAAGAATAAAATGCAAGACATTTAGAATGGACACTTTGAAGTAGTGGAAAGAGTTAATGAAATTACCTGTGATGTGAGGAAACCCCATGGATTCAGACAATGCTGAGTGATTGTGCAGTTAATAAAAGTGTCTCCTCTCCAACCTGCCTGACTTCCAAGGACTGGCTGGACAGCATGGGCCTGATTCTCATGGGCCCTGCTCCGGACCTGCAAAGTAATCCTAAAACTGGCTTATGCAGGAGGGCTGCACAGCGTCCAGAGGCTGGGCTGCACGAGTCGACCATGTCCCTTTAACATCTCTGTGCAGCAAGTACTCTGCTGTCTTTCACCCCTGTGATGTAGCCGGATTTTCATGCTCACCTGTGATGCTATTAACGTGTTGCTGTAGTAATCTGCCGGCATCAGGTTTTCCACAATGTGAACCAGGCACCAGAATGCGCTTTCCTCCTCTTCTAGGACCAGAAGAGCAATGGCCGCCAACCTGCAATGGACAGGACACCATGAAACAAAGCAGACACTCTCTATTACCTACTGAGCAGACACTGACCTGCAATAGCACTGGTGGGAAATCAGAGATTCTGCTTGGCACTGGTCTTCTAGTTTCAGGTTTTACATTAAATCTCTGTGTGGCTCTGGTGCAGGCAGCACAGGCTGCTGAGCAGTGACAGGTCAGCCAACGAGTGCGCTTTGCCAGGGCCTCAAAGATCTCCCTGTATTTCCTGGAGTAACCAGGCTGGCTGGAGTTCATTGCCATGTCCAGCAGCACGGCCAGAGCACTAGAGCAATGAAGTTAGACTCATGGGGCCAGCGTCCCAGCTTGGGTACTTGGGCGGGGCTCTATTGAAGCCAGTGGAGGTGTGCTGATTTACACCACTGGGGAGCCAGCCTCACGGCACTCTGAGACGGGAGCGGCTCTACCCTGATAGATCCATGTGACACAGATTACTTCCCTTCCCCCCGCCGCCAGTCATCCATTCATCGCCATAGTCCTGAGCCCCTCAGCTGTGATCAGCTCAGAGGAGCAGAGGGTGCCTTGTGCTGGACAGGATGAGCTCTCTGGGGCAGGGAACTTGTCTGCAGAGCCCCAGGCATGTCCTAGGTGCCAGATAATACACACAACATCCCAGCCTGCTCCCAGAGCCAGATGGGCAGGAGGGTCTAGGCAGCCTTTGGGCAACCCCACACAAACAGCTGGGGAGAAAGAGGGCCCACGTGGCTGCCAGGTGACTCTGCAAGAGCAGACGGCACTGGGGGGGAGGGGCCCACATGGCTGCCAGGTGACTCCGCAAGAGCAGAAGGCACTGGGGGGGGAGGGGCCCATGTGGCTGCCAGGTGACTCCGCACAGAGCAGAAGGCACTGGGGGGGAGGGGCCCACGTGGCTGTCGGGCAATGCCCTGCAGAGAGCTGGGCAGGGACAGGGGACCATGTAGCTGCTGGGTGACACCATGCAGAGAGCAGGCTCTGAAGAGTAAAGGCGGCTTCCCAATATCTATGTCAAGTCTTCTCCACTAAGTGGAGTGTCACCAGGACAGTCGTGTGCTATGCGCGCCAAACCTCAATTACTGCACACCAATTCAGACCTTGCCTTTTCCCATTGCTTAGGAAGCAGAGGCTGACAGGCAGCAGCACGCACATCGTCCCGCTTGGGCAGCTCCCGGAAAAGCTAAGTGCTTGTTACTGCCAGCAAGCCAATTCCAGAGGCTGCTGCACTCACACGCCCAAGTGCTTCTGGAGCGACTGCGGGTGCCGAGCAGCTCCCAGGATTTGGCCAACGTGATACAAATGACTGATGTACATGTCACATTAATATACATCAGAGCAATGCTCCAGGTGTCCTAAATCGCCACACGATGGCTAAGAATACTGAGTGAGGATACAAGAAGTCTTTTGAAAAAGTCACTTTATTCTGCCTCTCTTCTATTCCCTGAATCTGATCCCATTGTTCTTTAGATGCTCAACAGTCACTGATGAGCTATAATGATAATATAATATATGGAGATATACCTATCTCATAGAACTGGAAGGGACCCTGAAAGGTCATCGAGTCCAGCACCCTGCCTTCACTAGCAGGGCCAAGTACTGATTTTACCCCAGAACCCTCAGTGGCCCCCTCAAGGACTGAACTCACAACCCTGGGATTAGGAGGCTAATGCTCAAACCACTGAGCTATCCCTCCCTGCCGAAGAGGAAAGTGCCTGTTTGGGAGATGGCTGTGTACCTTTCCCTCAGTGGAGGAGTGACAGCATTTCTCTGGCCATGGGACTGATCACCTGACTTTGGACGTTTGTTCCTGGCTGGAGGTTAGTAGGTGGGTTTGCAGCCCATGAACAAAGGGCATGGTGAATGCTGGACACCGGAACTGGCCTGCCTCTGTCAGCTCTGAACAGGGGACAGGGAAAGCACGGGGGTGGTGGAGGAAGAGGTGTCAGACTCACAAAACACAAACAAGCCTTCATTCAGGACACTGATCTCCAGTGTGTGCGGGCCACAGGCCATTTGCCTCCTTGCCAACTCTGCTACGAGCAGCGTTGTGACAAATGGGCCTACAAATCCACCCAACTTGGGAGCGCAGCTGTAAAAAGCATGTAAAAGTTACAAGTTGTTCCAGTAACCTATAACAACAAACGCTGATGGGAACAGGCAGGGAAGGGAGACAACTGAAGGGAGAATAACTGAATTACTCTGAGAAAAAAAAGCCCAAGTCGCTATGACTCAAGGACTGCAGTGAAATTACACTCGTTAAAAAGAGGAAATGTGGCGCTGGAAGTTCATGACCCAAAACTGGTATGTCGGATATTAGGCCTTTTTGGTGGACATTATAATGAGTGGATGGGCTATTCCACTCACCACTCCCTATTGGGGTCCTTAAAGAGAGATTTTGTGGGGAAAGATTGAAAGAACAAACAAAAAGAATAGATAGAGTAGGCAGAGGCTACTGGAGCGAGCTTCACCATCGTGGCTGCCAAGCCCGCCATTTCCTGTCACCTCCGGCTTTCATCACTCTGATCCTGAGATGTGTTGTGTGACCAGAATGGGCCAGAGAGGGACCCCGATGACATTGCCACCCCTGCTGGCTGCAACTGAATGTCAGCCCCCACCTGGGACGACAATTACCACCACCTTTGGTACCATCTAAGGCGAGATGGGCAAACTACAGCCCAGAGGCCGCATCCGGCACTTCAGACATTTTAATCCAGCCCTTGAGCTCCCGCTGGGGAGAAGGTCCATGGGCTTACCCTGCTCCGTGCATACAGTGGCTCTGCGTGGCTCCTGAAAGCAGCAGCATGTCCCCCCTCTGGCTCCTACATATAGGGGCATCCAAGGGGCCCCACATGCTGCCCCCGCAGCTCCCATTGGCTGAGAACCATGGCCAACGGGAGCTGCAGGGGCAGCGCCCGCGGACGGGGCAGCGTGCAGAGCTGCCTGGCCGTGCCCCTGTGTAGGAGCCAGAGGAGGGACATGCCGCTGCTTCTGGGAGCTGCTTGAGGTAAGTGCCACCTGGAGCTTGTACCCCTCCCACACCCCAACCCCCTGCCCTAACCCTGATCCCCATCCTGCCCTTTGATCCCCTTTGTCCCAGCCCAGAGCACCCTCCTGCACCCCAAACCCTCACCCTAGCCCACACCCCCAGCCAGAGGCCTCACCTCCCCCACACCCCAATTTCATGTGCATTCATGGCCTGCCATACAATTTCCATATCTGATGTGGCCCTCAGTTCCAGAAAGTTTGCCCACCCTGATCTAAGGCCTGTCAAACAAGGGAGATTTTCCCTCTAAAACGCTCTCCAGCTAACGGCAGAGGGAAGAAGGGATGTTGTACAAGGAAGCCTTAGTTAATACTTTACATTTCAAAGGCTTTAGCTGTTTTTCCTTCTTTTCTGTATCTCCGATAAAAGGCTCTTTAATGGTGTGTTTGCCATGGCATTAAAGCAAGCCGAGGTCTCTGTATGCCAAGCCCTGGCCCTTGTTTAACACTGTTTAATGTTGACAAGTGACTGGGTGATGTGAACACCTTTAACTCACACATTCCATCTAAATTACTAAAAAAGCAGCCATCCCAGCTCCCCCAACTGGGGAATCCCTGAAGAACCGACACCATCATTCTAATAGGAAATGTCCACCTGCTTCCCTCTCCTTGCGGTACTCCTCTGGCCCCCTTGCTGGGGTATCTGAGCACCCTGTTCTGCAACTGATCCTCCAGGAACCCCCAGGACTCAGGGGCAGCTCTTATCCCCTGGTGCAGAGACAGCCCAGCAGTGAGCGGCCTTCCCTGCTGTTCCGGCAGTGGCACCTCTGTGTCTCACCTGTTTAGCCCCTGGCAGTAGCCGATGGCAGGATTCTGCCAGGAGAAGGCCAGCAGCACCCTTCGGAGCTTGGGGACCAGCTGGGAGGTGGGAGATATGAAATGCCTGTTGTTGGTCAGGGTACGGGGCAGGTCCAGCTCGATCTGCCGGGAGGCGGGGTGCTCCGTGCGCTCACACTGCCGCAGCAGGCTCTCGAAGTGGTTGGTGGCGTGGTGGTGGGACAGGCGCTGGGTCACTATCCATTTCCAGACCCTTTGGCGGTGCTCTACAGGGATGCCGCAACGGATCAAGCCTTTCAGCTCTGTAGAGGGGCTCAACTCAGCCATGCTGGCCCATCTCTCACCAAGAGGCTTCTCTACCGCTGTGTGGCTCAGCAGGTTGCTGGATTTGATCTCTAGGGCTTGGATTTTAGCCAGAAGCTTCCAGTCCTCAACTTCGTATTTGGGAATGGTCATAAACCCGTAGTCATCATACTCTCTGGAGAGGGCAAAGCAGAGCAGGGGCTGAAACCCAGGTGCCAGGTGCTAGACAGTTTGCCCAGCGAGATACTGGTATGGTGCCCAGCCCCACTCCTGCTGCTCTAGGCACAGTGTCTGTCTCCCTGGGCAGCGCCTGTGCGAGAGCCAGCTTTGACCCCTCCTCCAAGAACTACAGCTGCTAGAGATGGAAGGAGCCACCAGACTGCTGGGCCTCCTATCCCCCCAGCACCAACACTTCCACGTGTCCTTCCAGTGCCCCTTTCTAACTGTGTCCAAACCTTGGCCAGCCTGGTCCCGTGGCACCTCAGCCAGGAGTGGGGCCCTGCTGGGTGCTGCACACGTGGTCCTACCCCAGCCGCTGACAAGCTGAACAACCAGACAGACCTTTGCCAGAGGTATGGTACAGATTTCCCTCGCCTGACTCCAGGGTTCGTCTTCACTGCAGCTACCTGCCCCCCCCCAGTATTGTCCTAACCCCTCCCATCCACATCCATAACCCTCTCACCCCACTGCGGTGGTGCTTGACACCCAGGTGGGCTAGAGCGCAGGAGTCGCTTTCACTCAGGCTGGTAACCTGCCCACTTTGCAGTGAGGTTGCAGACTAACGCATTCAAGTGCTGATGGCTTTCCCATGCCTTCCCACAATTTCCCTGTGTTCTCAGGACAGACAAGTTCTGCTACAGTTCACTGAAAGACTCTCAGAGCCGCTCGGCTCATTGCAGTACCAAGACCCAGAAGTCTGAGTGATACACCTGGCCCCAGTGAGGTCCCAGTAACTCGAGTGTGGGTTTGCAGTGCAGCTGCTCACACCCAGGTTAGGTTAACCTGCTGCTCACCTCCAGGTGACCCTGAAGAGAAGACAGACCAGCCTCACACTTCTTCCCGGCTTCTACTTATCCCCAGTATCCCGTCCACTGTGGAAAACACTTAGCTCCAGCTCATGGGAGATGTGTGCACAGAAACCCCAAACTGCCTGCATGTGACGGCTCCTCAGTAACTTCCCCATCACAGCGGGGATGAGTCCTGTGCTCACCCCAGACTGACTGCACCACCTGGCTAAGTAGAACGCCCCAGCTCAGGGAGGGCAAGGAACAGCAAATTCAGCAGTGAGGTGTGTACTGAAAACGTTATTGCTGATGGCACCTTGTCTGGCTAAATGCACAAAACAGGCTCCATCGCAGGGGCCAGGGAGTGCTTTGTTTTAGGGATGCATCTTCCCATTCCAGAATCTGTAACCCACGCGTGACTGGGCTGTGGGAGACATGCAGATCCGTCCCCCAGGTTGCTGCCAGAGATCCTGGAGTTGGGCTACGCACAGTCTGTGCAGGACAGCAAGCCTGTCCGCCTCAGCCCGGGACAGCTGGGAACCTGGCAGACGGAGCTGCCCCAGGACTGTTCTGAGCCGAGGGTCCATCCTGTGACAGAGAGCCCTTCTGCACTAGCCACATCCCTGCCACAAAGCAGTGATGCACCCTCCTCGCCCACGTGCCCCTTACCTGACAGGGTTCAGCTGAAGAGTCTCCGCTGCTTCCTCCTTCACATCCCACTGCAGCGCCTCCTGGATCAGACTCTTCACCAGCTCTGCCTCACCGCTGGCCAGGTCAGGGGAGGCCTCCTGCAGCTTCCGCAGCATCATCAGGTATTTGCTCTCCACCTGGCAGCTGCGGGCTTGCAGGCGGGCACACTGGAAGAGAATGTTGGGGGTGCCATCAGAGTGACTGTGCTGCAGATGCACAAGACTGACAGCCCCCGACACGTGTGTCAGCCATAAGCAAAGCCCAGATTGCCTGCCCTTGCCCCTGGGAACTCCCACCCAGAGGCACCCAGCGCCAGGTGTCTGCCCCAGCAGCTGCCTGCATCTCTTGAGTTCATGGGCAAGCAATTACTGAGTCAACCGCATGCCACGGAGCACAATGGAGGGTGGAAGGAGCAGCCACAGCAAGGCCGCTGCAGCGGGAAAGAGCCAGAGCCCTGCAGGGGCAAGGAAAGCAGCTCGGGTGCTGGCAGTGGGTCACTGCTGTGCAGCAAGGGGGGTGTTAGAGGGTAAAGCAGGAATCCACGGGAGTGTGTGTGCGTGTGCAGGACACTGCATAGGGAATTTTTGTGTGTGTGTGTGTTGGGGAGGAGGGGGGGTCAGAATTGCCCAGAGTGAAATTTAGCCAGGACACCTGGGTTCATACCTTGACCATTTTGAAGAGGCATCTAAAGCCTTACCCCGTCTCATCTATTCCAACTGCTCCTCTGCAGCTTCCCAGCCAGGCAGTGCTACTCCTCTACCAGCCAGGAACAGTACTAGTGACTAGCAGAAGACTCAGCTGAGTCTGAGACTGGCCACTGCTCAGACCAATAGTGAGAGACAGTCCTGCCCAGAGAGCTCAGGGCCAGGCCAAAGAAGGGGTGGGAGAAAGGAAGCGTTGTTCTCCCAGATATACTGGTGGAGAACTGAGGCCCTGAGAGGCTGAGGGACTCGCCCAAGGACATGCCACGCTAGGAGCTCACTGGAGACATCTGGGCATCGGCTGCCGCAGTTAGGAAAGCAAACAAGGTGTTAGGGTGCATTGGGATGGAGAACAACATGGAACTAACACAGTGCCATTATACGCAGCCCTGCCTCGCCGCTGTCTGATTTGTGTGGGCAGGACTGCACCCCACTTCAACAGAGTCACTGCAGAACTAGAGGGGACCATAGCGGGAGAGGAGGAGAACGAAGGGCTCTGAAGACAGATTAACAGATTAACTGGGACTGTTTACTGTAAAGAGGAGATGATAGAAGGGAGCATGACAAGAGTACAATCATGAATGGAACAGCGAAGATAGGACCAAGGGCAGTGCCCGCTCCACCCCACAATACAATAACATGGAGAAACTCAGTCAAATCAAATGGTGCCAAATTCTGACAAAAGAGAGAGGGAAACACTTTTTCATACAGCACAGCATTAGTCTGTGGAACTCACTGCCACATGAGGTGTTCAGACCAAGAGCTGAGCAGCATACAAAAAAGGACTGAATGTTTCTGTGGCTGAGTATCCGGAGTTATGATAGCAGAGATTAAAATGCAAACAAGTGCTTCAGAAGGGACAAACTACAAGTGTTGAGTGTCAGCCGACCTCTGACTCCTCGGGGCTGAAGGGAACGTGCCCTGCGGGCATCTTAGCTTCAGTGCTGCATCCTCCTGGCACTGGCCCTTGTCGGCGAAAGGCTACTGAACCGGATGGCACCTGGGATGAGCCTGTTCCTATGTAAACCCCGGAGCCTCACGTGGCTCTAAGTTTGTGTCTGGCCTGGAGCTGAAATTCGTAGAGAAGCAGAAATTTGATTTTGCAAGATCCCAACTCTACTAATGCTTCATCATCCCTTGAGACCCAAACAAAAATTAGGGTTTGCCTGTATGTTATTTGGGAAATTCTTGAGGGAAGATGATCAGAGATCCCACGTCAGAGTCACCAAAATACAGAGTGAAGGGGTGGATGGGAGTCTACTGGGAACAAGACCTTTGTTGGCTTATTGTGCATCTGGGGCTGCGGCTGGGTAGGAAGGGAAACTCCTGCATTGGTGCTCACTTCACAATGACTAAATGAACAGCTGCCATCTCTCTCCACAGCTCAGCTCACCTTCATCAGCAGGAATTTTTCCTTCTCGGCAACGCTTCTCCAGAGCTTCGTGACCTGGTGGATCTCTGAGTTGAGGAACTGGTTCTGAGTTCTGTAGGCATCTAGGTCATCCTGCCAGAAAGCAGAGCAGATGCTCACACCAGGCTGCCAGCTGGCAGACAGCAGGCAGGCTTTTGCTATTCTCCTCTCTGTTTTAAATCCCCACAGAAAAACTAAGGAATAAGAGGATGGCTCCATAATTTAAGGTAAAATACATTACAGGGAGGGCATAATTCTCCCAAACAACATCAGAGACCCAGGAAATTTAGACATAGGGCTCATCTTAAAAGAAATTCAGACACGCTCAGGTCTGGAATATACAGGTAGGGCACCCAAACCACTTTACCTCTGCCCTGGAATAGTGCATAATGCTTGGGAGATGCTGCAAGGAGACAGGCAGAGAGATCTGGGTTTGGTTCATTTTTAAAATCCAGGCCTGAGACATTTTAGGCACCAACAAACCCCACCTCACTGCAGACAACAAAACCCCACGGTTGCCTGCAGCGCTTCTCTGTTGAGAGACACAAGTGTCCATTCTAACTGCACAGAGGAGGCTGGGAACTGCACATTGGGCCAGGCTGTCTGAGGGGAAATGTGGTTTACACAGAGGACACATCTGGACAGACTGAGTGAAGGCAGCAACAGAGGAGGAGCTAAGGGTTGAATGGAGGATGACTCAGCTGAGTCAGACAAAACAAGCTCTAGGCTACCACTTCTCCATTCAAACCCTTCAAAGCACAGGACTGATATCAGCCCAGCCCTTGCCAAGTGCCTGCACTTTGGACAGCAAAGGAGCGGCACAAACCAGTCCCAGGCTCCTGCTGTACCATATACTAACGACCCTCCAGCTGCTGATTTGGCTGTGCCTGCCTCACAGACCTTCAAATGCTCCATCTCCTCCTGCTGCTTATACAAGGTATCCGCGGCAACAGCATCAGCCTCTTGCTCCGGCTCAGAGAGATCCAGGGCAATCTGCTCCGTGAGCTTCAGGATGACTTGCTGCTTGGCATGGTTCTTGTCCATCAGGAGCTGCACATGCTTCTGCAGCTCCTCCACACGGCTGTCCCTCAGAGCCAGACTCTGCTCCAGCTCCCTCCTGTCGCTCTCCAGGACTTCCACCCGATTGCTGAGCTCCATGATTTGCCTCACTTTGTGCCGCACCAGCTCCAGCCGGTCTCTGTCTCCTGCAGCTGTCAGGTACATGCTGGATGCTCTCTTCTCCTGCTGCGCAGCCTCCAGAGCCTTGTGAAGAAGCTGAACCAGCTCCTGTGGGGACATGGAGTGATCGTCACAGCACACGAACCACAGACAATACAGCACCACCTCTGAATGAGTGCGCAGCAGGCCTGGGGGTTCTAGTTATGGACAGGGCACTATCTAAGGGGATCTGGGGGAGACGTCCCCTGGGCAGGACACCCCATAGCTGCCTTTTGCTGAGATGTGGGCACTAGCCAGAGTTGGAGAACAACTTGCAATGCCTACGTGTCTACAACAGCAGAGCTGTGCTGCCAGCCTGCCCTGGGAGCACCCAGCACGGAGCGGTCTCCATGCTCCATGGCCTGGGCCACCCCAGAGGCGCTGTGCTGTTTGCAAGGGGATGCTGTGCATCCCATCTGGCCCCGGGCTGTCCACAAGCACCTTCCTGAGGGCTGACTGGATGCAGATACCCAGGGCAGGGGCAGTGCGCGCTGGCTCCAGGAATCCCCTTGTCCTGACAACACTTTCCCGATCACCTCCCCTCCCGGAGCAGGCTGGGACTCATGGCCACAGAGGAAACTTGCACGGTCTGGGAGAAGACCATCGCCTGCAGGAAGTAAGCTAAGGACAGAACCGACTGTTCATCATGGGCTTGCTTCCACTCCTACTGACACGGGTGCAAGCCCAGTGACGCCCCGCCCCGCCGCCCCCGACCTGAGCAGGGTCACACCGGTGTGAGCCTACTGACCGCCCCGCCCCGAGTCACACCGGTGTGAGCCCACTGACACCGCCCCCCGACCTGAGCGGGGTCACACCGGTGTGAGCCCACTGACCGCCCCACCCAGTCACACCAGTGTGAGACCCACTGACGCCACCCCCAGTCGTCACACCCGAGTTAGCCCATGACCGCCCCCCCCCCCAGTCACCCCGGTGTGTCCCACTGACCGCTCGCCCAAGTCAACCCGGTGTGGCCCAAGCTGACCGCCCTCTGCCCCCGAAGTCACCCCACGTGATGACCACTGACCGCCCCGCCCCGCCCCCGCCCCAAGTCACCACGGTCTTGAGCCCACTGATCCGCGTCCGCCCCGAAGTCACACCACTGTGCAGCCAACTGACACGCCCCGGCCCCCGCCCGAGCTCACACCCGTGTTGAGCCCATTGACCGCCACCCCCCGAAGTCAACACTGAGTGTAGCCACTACCGCCCCCCCCCCCGAGTCACACCGGCATAAGCCCAGTGACCCCTCTCCTGCCCCAATTAAGAACAGCTCCAAAGAACATCACTGGAGAACCAAGCATAACACACTAGCAAATGGCAGGCCAAGTTGTGCTCATGCTAGCACCTAGGGGCTTGATCCAAAGCTCCCTGTGGTCATTAGAGCCACCCCAATGGCTTTGCTGGGCTCTGGAGCAATGCTTCATAGACCAGCCTTACCTTCTGAGACTTGAGTTCCTCTGTCAGCGTGAGGACCTGCTGCTGCAGAACAGCCACATTGTCAGGGGAGCTTCTCTCACGTGCCAACCCTTCAGTGAAGGCAGGGAAACTGTTGGTCAGCCACTTCGCTTTCCTAGGCCAGTATGACCTGAGCCCAGCCCGTGTGTCCTCTCGGGCCTGCTCCCTGGCTGAGGGAGACAAGTGAGAGGAGGGGAGTCACTTCTCCTGTGGGAAACCAGCCCCAAACTGAATGAGCAGCTGGAGAATGATGGACACACAGTGCCAGCTGAAGTGCTGTATTTAATGTAGATACACAGGGCCCGGCCCCAGCCGAGCTCCATCAGCCGGAGCTCCGCTGGAGTCAGTGGGGGCTATGTTGAGTTACGCCAGTTGAGGAGCGCCAGTAATGGCCATTTGGAGGGAAGACTGGCTGCCAAGCGAAGCCTGACCGCTCTGGTGGGAGGATTTGCTGCTCAGAACAGAGAGCAGAGAGGCAGGAGTGACTGCTCTAAACTGCAGCCATTGGGAAAGTGCTGTCAAAGCCCATGCACGCTGCCAAGGTACCCCACTGCTGCAGGCACCGAAAAGAAAACAGGGCCAGGTCCCCAGCTCCTGCAAAGTGGTTTCAAGGGAGCTATGCCAATCAGTGCCAGCTGGGGAAGCAGCCCTGTGATGTTCCATAGCAATGAGAGGGAACTGCTCCGGAGCCCTGGAGAGCAAAACACTAGGGTTCAGTGTCCCCAGAGGACATCGCAACCCTTCCTAAGGCCTTGGCTACACTTGCGAGTTACAGCGCAATAAAGCAGCCTCGGGCGCGCTAGCTCAATCCCCGTCCACACTGGCAAGGCACATACAGCGCTCTGACTCTGCGGCTATAGTGCTGCTGGTTCTCCACCTGGGCGAGTGGAATAGCGTTTGCTGCACCCTCGCTGGAGTGCCGTGGCGCCAGTGTGAATGAGGTGTTGCATTACTGCACTCTGATCAGCCTCCGGGAACATCACATAATCCCCTTAAGTCAAGTGGCCAGTCTTGTCGTTGTTGTGAAATTGGCTGCAGGAATGTGGAAATGCCCTTTCAAAGCTCCATTTTGGAGAAGCCGGGTGCTTATCAGCTCCAAGAAAAAGCAAACATTTAATGTTTGCTTTGAGTGAGTAAGAGAGAGGTGTGTGGGAGGGCGTGTTCTGAATTTACAAGACAGCATGCTGACACTCTCAGCACCCCAAAAACCCACTCTCTCTCCCCCCACATACACACAACACACTCCCTGTCACACTCCACTCCACCCCCACTCATTTGAAAAGCACACTGCAGTCACTTGCATGTTGGGATAGCTGCCCATAATGCACCGCTCCCAATGCCACTGCAGATGCTGCAAATGTGGCCACGCCAGCATGCTTGAAGCTGTCAGTGTGGACAGACTGCAGCGCTTTCCCTAGTGCGCTCTCTGAAGGCGAGTTTAACTCACAGTGCTCTACATCCGCAAGTGTAGCCATACTCAAAGAAACCCCCGTCTCCTTCAACAGCTGGTACGGCTGCTGCACAATGATTTCAAGATACCAGGCTGGGATACAGGCCACAAAGGGCAGTTAGGAGAAAGTACCTGGACATTCTGCCTCCCCTTCCACCTCTTGTTCTTCTGCCGGAGTCCCAGGGTGCTCCGGGAATCCCTCAACACCCGAGATGCTTCTGCCATTCCCCGGGAGCTGCCTGGTGCCACAGATATTGTAGATTGTATTTCTGAAAAGACAAAGAAACCCAGGAAGCCCAAGAGCCAGGAGCGCCGTGGTCACTGAGGCCAGCCTGATCACTGGCTCCCCTGAATCGCCACGCAGGAGTGCTGCTCCTCACTTTGTTATGCAGGAAGGAAAAAGTAAAGCAGAGGGGAGGAGTTGCGAGTGGGGTCATTGGGAGGTACCATCGCTTTGCATAAGAAAATCCAGAAAAACATCCATCATGAGAACATAAGAACGGCCATACTGGGTCAGACCAAAGTCCACCTAGCTCAGTATCCTGTCTTCCGATTGTGGCCAAGTGCCCCAGAGGGAATAAACAGAACAGGTAATCACTGAAAAGCAGCAGAGAATCCTGTGGCACCTTATAGACTAACAGACGTTTTGGAGCGTGAGCTTTCGTAGGTGAATACCCACTTCGTCAGATGCAGATCCAGACTAACATGGCTACCCCTCTGATAGGTAATCACTGAGTGATCAATCTCCTGTCAGTGATCATTGGTCCATTTTGGTCAATTTCATGCTCATAGGATTTTAAACATTGTAAGTTTCATGATTTCAGCTATTTAAATGTGAATTGTCACAGTGTTGTAATTGTAGGGGTCCAGACCCAAAAAGGAGTTGTTGGGGGTTTGCCAGGTTATTGTATGGGGGGCTGTGGGACTGCTACCCTTACTTCTGAGGAGCTGGAGAGCAGTGGCTGCTGGCCGGAAGCCCAGCTCTGAAGGCAGAGTCGCTGCCAGCTGCAGTGCAGAAGGATGGCCTGGTATGGTATTGCCATCCTTACTTCTGCACTGCAGCCTGCAGAGCTGGGTGCCTGGCCAACAGCTGCCGCTCTCCGGACGCCCAGCTCTGAAGTCAGTGCAGAAGTAAGGGTGGCAATACCATGGCCACCCTAAAATAACCTTGTGACCCTCCTGCAACTCCCTTTTCAGTCAGGACCTCAATTTGAGAAACGCTGGTCTCCCTGTGAAATCTGTACAGTACAGGGTAAAAGCACACACACGACCAGATTTCATGGTGGGAGATCAGACCTCATAGTTCGTGACGCATTTTTCATGACCCTGAATTTGGTAGGGCCCTACTCATCAGTGATCACTAAAAAACAGATAAAAAACAGGCCAGATCCCAGCTGGTATCAATCAGCCATAGCTCCACTGGCATCAGTGGGGACAGATCCCAGCTGGTGTCAATCAGCCATAGCTCCACTGGCATCAGTGAGGACAGATCCCAGCTGGTGGAATTAAGCAGAGCGCCCCATAAGCTCTGACCATTCACCGCAGCTGAGGATCTGGCCCCAAGTCTTTCCTGTAAGTGAATGTTGAGCTAGTGATGGTGGCAGAAAAGACTGGTGCAGCATACACAGTAGACAAAGCCAGCTCTTTCTTTCTTTGTCTCTCTTGCATCGCACTTGCGCGTTCCCTTATTTGCGTCAATTTGTCTTGGATACAGTAAGTACAATACACAGGGTCCGCTGGACATAGCCAAACTAGACCTCTAACAAAACTGGTACCTGGCGATGACAGCGACAGGTGCTTTGGAAATACTGAGAGGGAGAGAAACAAACCATGCAGCAGAGGCTGGATCTGAAGATAGGAGATGCAAGGACACGCTTATATCCTCAGGCTCCTAACAGAGTGTCTGTTTCTGCTGCCCACCTGACCCACAGATAAGAGCCATAGCTAAACTACCATGCTGTGGGAAACAAATCAGCCTGTCCTACCCCACCCGAGATGTTCTCCAGTCCCCACGGAGCCTGCATTTGTGGCGTTCTCCTCCTAGGAAAACACAGCGTGTGGTCCCAATGGGCTGGCTGGCAGTGTTAGCCACCAGGACTGTCAACAGTGTTAGCGGTCGACATTAGTAGCTTTTCCCCTGACTAGCATTAGAGGCTCCAGTTTCCATGATCTGGTGCTTGTGCCAATGGTGAATGCTAGGGCTCTAATCTCCAAAGCACTTACATACAGCCAAAATTTGGGCATGCACAGGCTTAGACACTCTGCTGGATCAGAACTTGAAAGGTCAGGGCCTGATCCGGCTCCCACCTTAGTCAGTGAGAGCTTTCCATTGACTTTGATGGGAGCTCATCAGGCCCTTGGAGAGGCTGGAAGTCTATGTGAATGTGGGGCCTGATCCTCCAAAGGGCTGAGCATTCTGTCCCTGATCCACTGATGCACTTCAGCATAAGCTTAACTTTAAGCACTGAGTAGTGCCACTGACGGCAACGGAACTGCTCACGTGCTGGGAGTTAAGCACTTGCTGAATCGGTTCTGGAGCGCTCAGCGCCTTGCAAGGTCAGCTGCTTTGGGCCAACCCTACATGACTACTTCTGTGCATGCCCAATGCACCTGATCCAACACCCACTGGAATCAGTAGCAAGAGTCCCATTGACTTCAGTGGGCTGTGGATGAAGCTCTACTGTGTGAACTCAGACCCGATTGTGAGTGCACTTACTAGATTGTGCACATCCCCAAAAGTGCTCGTGCAAAAGGTGTATGCACACTGGCATTTAAAAAAATCCAGGCTGCAGATCTGCTGCTGAGATTTACTGGTCAGAGAGCCAGAGAGGGGACAAGGAAACACAGCGGAGAGCTTGCATGTCCTCCTGTGTGGTATTCACTCTATTGCGCCTGAATTCCCACATGTCTGCATGAAGGGATTACCCACACGACACATTTCTTGTCTTGTGCTATAGTAATACTCAAGAACACCACAAGGCAGCAGCCCAACATACCAGCCACACCTCCACCGCCACTTACTGTATTTCAGTCCAAGGGTGTTTGAGGGAGATGTTCTGGAGGGCAGCAGACAGCTGGGGAGCGGGCAGAGAGGCTGCCTTTAAACCTACCACATCTGTAGGGGTTTTCACAGGGGGCAAGAACCCCTCGCCTTCAGTGGGCACTAGAAAACCAGGAGAGAAATTAGATGAGCTCCCAAACCTTTGATCAAACTCCACCTCTTTACATTAGGCATTAAGCCTTGTCATATTCTTTCAGCTCAGTCTGTATATCTGTTCAAGGCAGACCAGAGGAAGCCATCCAATCTTCCACATAGTTTTCTAGTGAGACAAGGTAGGTGAGGTATGAGAGAGACCCGCTTTTGACCTGCACAGAGCTCTTCTTCAGATCTGGGCAAGGTACTACCAGTGTCACAGCTAAATATGAGATTGAACAGATAGTTTAGCACAGAGATGGATTAGGGGTTTGTGGGGCCCTGGTTGGAGCAAGTAGGGGCCCTTTCCCACTTCTTCTGCCTGCCGTCCCCCCCGCATGAGGCTACCTGCCTGGCAGGAGAGCTGGGTGGGTGGGAGGAGTCAGTCAGGGTATGGGGTGCCCATTTTTCCTGGGGGCCCCCAATTGGCCAGGGCCCCTGGGCAGAGGCCCCATTGGCCCAGTGGCTAATCCACCACTGGTTTAGCATACGTAAGTAGCACATAATCTATTTGTTTGATCTCATATTTAGCTGTGACACTCGTAGTACCTTTCCCAGACCTGAAGAGCAACTCCGTGTGGCTCGAAAGCTTGTCTCTCTCACCAGCAGAAGCTGGCCTAGTAAAGATATTGCCTCACCCACCTTCTCTCTCTAATATCCTGGCCTACAACACTGCATCCAACAATTGTAGTTTACTACACAGATCAGAGCCCAGAGGCCTGCAGATGCAAAAATCTTTATATTCATCCACTGCCAAGGTAATCTAAGTTGACTTTAACTGTGTACATTTTACAGTGTACAATGCAGTAACCCTGAGTAAGGTCCACACAGAAGCCAAACAAGGGAAAAACAGAACTGTGCTGGCATCGTTTTCCCCCGCAGATGGTATCATTTGTATGTATTTATACTCATAATAAAACTGATGCCACAGAGCCTGGGTTACTGGAAAAGACAGTGATAGCTGTCAAGTAAAAGAGAGAGACCAACACACATCTATGCCTCTTTTAAACAGATGTACAGCATTTGCTGCCAAATGTTACCTTTTTTTTGTTTGTTTAAAGCAGGAAGGTCTGCACCTGGTGACAGCTAAGCAATAGACTAGCCCCGAGCAGCACCCTGCACCAGTCACATGGGTGTAACTGTGTGATCATGTCCTGACACAATGCAAATGGAACAAAAGATAGGCCCTTTGCTGCAGGCCCTGGAGCCCCCTCAGGAGTTCCTAAGAACCGTATGGGGTTCACTCCAGGGAAAACACAAGAGCAACTGTAGACATAACTCTGAATGCCTGTGACCCCACCAACCCGGCTGCCCCCCAGACAGCCCGAGCTAGACACAGAGCCCTGGCTGTGTATGAAAGTCAGTCCCTTTACTGCAGATGAGCTAGCATTGCTCTCATGACAAAGGCCGACCATTTCAAGCTTGGGGCCCTCCACGCTGGCACTTCAGTACCACCTTAAAGTCAGTGGGAGCTCCAGGAGCTCAGCACCTCTGAGACCTGGCACTTGTTTAGATACCTTGTTTGAAAATGCTGGCCCAAAATCTCTGTACACAGATCAGATAAAGGGGAAATAGTTAACTCTTTAATACTTACTGGTTTCATTCGCAGGCAGGGCTGCCAGGGTGACGCTGTCCACAGGAAGCCCAGTCTGGGTATTGCAAAACGCCCAACGCTTCATCTGCAGCTGCTGCAGCCAGTACATCCTGGCCTCTCTGCTGACTGCCTAACATTACAAAAAACAGGTTTGACGTGGCTCTCTGAAGAGCCAGTTGCAGCCTGCTGTGAGGTCCTTGAAGAGCTGATCACCACCTCCCTGCTCCAATCCAGCTGATGTTGGCCAGGCAGGAGACACCTGCTCCCAGTTGTAACCCTGATTCAAGAGGCATGGGGTAAATCCCGAACCCTGGTCTCCCAGCATACTGCCGATTGCCTACTACATTAGATGGCTGGTCTCCTTGTTTTAAAGGAAAAGCCTGTCACAGCTGGAGATTTCTGGCCCCGCTGCATTGGGCAGAGAGCGATACAGAGGGAGTCGAAAGCTGTAGGAGCTAGTTTGCAAAGGCTCCATCGTCAGTAGCTCTCGTTGCTAGTGATCCTTTGCTCTTTGCCAGAGGAGTCCCAGAGATTGGGATTTGACCATGGGGCTCTGCAGGTGAGTCAGGTCAGGCCTAGTGTCCTCAAGTCCCCAAGCACCAAGGAATCCTTTACTAAATCTAGGTGGAGAAAGAGAGGCTTGAGACCCCTGCATCTGATTGCAACTAGAGGTACATGTATATGTTTTACAGGGGAAGTTCTAGGCACTTTGGGCAAAATTCAGGCAGACATAAACCCCAGCCAGTGCTACTGACTTTAACGGGACTGAACAGGGCTTTTAATTAGTAACCACATGCCTCTCTCCCACCCAAATCGTCACAGTGAGCTTCCAAGTTGATCCAGCACCCATCCCCAAGCCAGGAAAGCTCAGCGTTGTATTAGAACGGTTACATCCTGGAGTTCAACTGCTCCTGACTTAACTTTCCTTTTAAACTCCATGTCTGATTCTGCTCCCATTGAAGCCAGTGGAGTTATCCTGGTTTTACAACAGCATCAATCAGTGAGAGAATCAGGCCAAAAGGTAAAGGCCCGCAGGCTCTCATGGTAGTGCTTAAACTTTGCTATTGAACTTTTACCTGGACCATTTTAATGCTGGCCCATTCATACTGACAGCTGCAATACTAGCTCCTGCATTTCACAATAGCCAGCAGCAGCAGTTGCCTAGAAGACATTGTGCTCACCTTAAGGATAAACACTCTGCTTGGAGTTCTGATTTCAAAAACCCCTTCGTCTGCTTCCACCTTGCAATCAAAACCAGCGCTGGAGAGATCAATGCTCCCCAAAGGGTTAACATCTTGAGCTGTCCTGCAGTACAGCAAGTGACATTTATTTTCATCATAAAAGAACCAACGAGACTTCCAGGCCTTGATTGGCCCCTTGACCCCAAGTTTATTTAAATAGCCACAGAGTTTTTTCCTGGGTTCCTCTCTGCTAGAATTGAGCTGTGCATTTCCCAAGTCCCTGTGAGGCGACGATACAGCTCTCTCTTTCGCTGAGCCTGCGTTACCGCTGTTATCATCTGAATTTGACTCAACTGGCTTGCCTGGAATCTCTCCACTTTCAGGTCTCTTTTCCATCTCTTCCAGGGAAGATCTCCTAACCCTGGAATTAGAATTGCAACAGGAAATTTACTAGGTAAAGTATAATGGCAACTCACAAATACTGTTGAGAATTCATTTGTAATGGCCCAATATGTTCAAAACAGAGTGTTAAAGTTTGGCTCCTACGTCCATACGCCTAAAGTAGCATATGAACGGACATACTGGGTCATACTCAAGGTCCATCTAGCCCAGTATCCTGTCTTCCAACAGTGGCCAATGCCAGGTGCTTCAGAGGGAATGAACAGAACAGGGAATTATCAAGTGACCCATTCTCTGTTGCCCATTCCCAGCTTCTGGCAAAACCAAGGATACGGACACCGTTTCTGTCCATCCTGGCTAACAGCCACTGATAGACCTGTCCTCCATGAATTTATCTAGTTATTTTTTTAACCTTGTTATAGTCTTGGCCTTCACAACATCCTCTGGCAAAGGGTTCCACAGGTTGACTGTGTTGTGTGAAGAAATACTTCTTTTTGTTTGGTTTAAACCTGCTGCCTATTAATTTCATTGGGTGACCCCTGGGTCTTGTGTTAGGAGAAGGAGTAAATAACACTTCCTTATTTGCTTTCTCCACACCAGTCATGATTTTATAGAGTTCAATCATATCCCCCCTTAGTCATCTCTTTCCAAAGCTAAAAAGTCCCCATCTTATTAATCTCTCCTCACATGGAAGCTGTTCCGTACTCCTAATCATTTGTTTGTCTGACTTCCAAAGGTGCTGACTTTAACCTGACTTCGCTGACATAGCTCTCACCTTCCCCATGCCTTTCCTCTAGCATCCATTCATCTTGCCACTCCCTTTTCCCACTCTGAAGTCAGAGTGGGCTGACAGGAGAGAAGTGACATCACGACATTATGAGCTTTAGAAGTGAACATACTAGACGTAGTATCTTGGCAAGTCAAAGCAGAAATGTGGCAGATGTGGCAATTTCCTGTCATATTCTTGACAAACCTTACTGAGTTCAGTTTAAGAATCTCTGTCAGTGTGAGTTGCCTAAAGGCCAACAACAGGGTTTACTGGTGTATAACAGCAACTCCTAACAGGCCTGACAAACTCACTACATCTAGCACACCACTTTTGCGAAAACAAAAGCAAGTACTGTAAAAGGGAGAAGCACTGAGTAAAATCTCTCTGCAGAGTAAGGCAGCTAAACACCAAGAACTGGTCAGAGACACAGCTAGTAGATTTGCTGTATTCTCAGGAACAGAAAGGGAATGATGGTTCAGGTTTGCAGGGAACATCCAGCCCACTGGAACAGAGTCCAGCAGGCAGGGGAAATTGTGAAGCCAATTCCATGGAAGGAAGCAGGGAAGAGGCTGACAAAAGCAGTAATCATGTTCCATCCAGCCCAATTGCATCACTGCAGGTGGGACTGTTAACAGGTGGACTGTGACCCTAAAAATTCCCCAATGCCAACCATCAAAGGGTTCACCGTTGTATTACAGCAACTCCTAACAGGCCTGACAAATTCACTACATCTAGCACACCACTTCTGTGGAATTTATCCATAAATGAGGTCAAGTAGAGGTCTCTAAAAAAGCTTATATCATACTGATCCTCAAATCATTGTGAGATGCATATACGAATTACATTTAAGGCCTTGGTATATATACTGAAAATATGTTTTAAAATCAGTCTCCAACCAAAGAGAAAAACAGGTTTCTTCCAGACAGGAGGTAAGATATGTATCTCTCCAAATGTAAACTAAGCATTGTAAGCCAACCCAATGGAAGCCTGATTTACACACTGAGTCACCAGGAATTAGCTATAGGAGTAGCTTAGGTCCAAGCGATCATGACTTGATTACATTTATAATGTGCAAGCAGAATAAAATCCAGACCACTAATATATATAGTTGGTGCTTTAATAGGACCTATTTCACAAAACTAAAAACAATTATGAACCAAAGCAGGTGGGAGGAAGAATTTAAACAGAAAAATGTGAATGACAATTGGTAATCATTTAATACCACCTTCCTAGATGCCCAAAAAGCCAAAACTGTGGAAAGAGACCATAAAACCAACCTACTTTAGAGGAGAAGTTAAAGCACAAGGCAGCTATATATATGATAGGAACAGCAGAAAATTCATAAAAGCAGCAAAGGGACACAAGGAGAAATCTATGGCCAGCAAAGTTAACGGCAATAAGGAGTTTTTAAAAATATACTAGGAACAGAAAGAATTCTGACAATGGTATTGGTCCATTAGTATATGGAAATGGTAGAATTAACAATAATCATACTGAAAATGCAGAAGCATTCAATAACTATTTCTGTTCTGTATTTGGAGAAAAGCAGATGATATAGTCTCATCAAATGGTGATAATGCTCTTTCCATTCCACTAGTATCTTGGGAGGATGATAAACAGAAGCCATTAAAGTTAGGCATTTTTAAATTAGAATGTTTTAAGAAGAGCTGGCTGACAAGCTTGCTGGACCATTAAAGTTAATTTTCAATGAGTCTTGGAGCATTGGGGAAGTTCCAGAAGACCGGAAGCTAATGTTGTGTCAAATTTTTAAAAATGGTAAATGTGATGATGTGGATAATTAGAGGCCTGTCAGCCTGACATTGATTCTGGGCAAGATAATGGAGTGGCTGATATGGAACTTCATTAATAATGAATTAAAGGAGGGTAATTTAGTTAATGGAAATCAACATGGATTTATGGAAAACAGATCATGCCAAACTAACTTGATATCTTATTTTTATGAAATTACAAGTTGCGTTGATAAAGGTAATAGTGCTGAAGTAATAAAAGATTTCTGTATGATTAAAAACCAGAATACAAAATTAACATGCTACACATTAAATGGATTAAAATTTATTAACAGATAGATCTTAAAATGTAACTGTAAATGGGGAATCATTACCCAGTGGGTGTGCTTCAAATGGGGACCTGCAGGGATTGGTTGTTGGCCCTACAGTTTTACATTTTTATCAATGACCCTGACTGAAGAAAGCATACAATCATCACTGATAAAGTTGGCAGATGTCACAAAAATTGGGGGAACGGTAAATAATGAGGACAGGTTACTGATTAACAATGATCTAGATTTCTTGGTAAACAGTGCAGGCAAACAATATGCATTTTAATATGGTTAAATGTCAATGTATATGTATACATCTAGGAACAAAGAATGCAGGCCACACTTACAGGATGGGGGACTCTATCCTGGGAAGCAGTGACTCTGGAAAAGATTTGGGGGTCACGGTGGATAATCAGCTGAACATGAGTTCCTAGTGGGACCTTGACCAAAAGGGATAATGTGATCCTGGGATGCATAAACAGGGGAATCTCCAGTAGGAGAATAGAGGTTATTTTACCTCTGTATTTGGCACTGGTTCAACCATTGCTCCAATACTGTGTCCAGTTTGGTGCTCACAATTCAAGAAGGATGTTGATAAATTGGAGAGGTTCAGAGCAGAGCCATGAGAATGATTAAAGGATTAGAAGACATGCTATCTAGTGAGAGACACAAAGAGCTCCATCTATTTAGCCTAGAAAAGAGAAGATTAAGAGTGACTTGATTAGAGTCCATCAGTATCTAAATAGAAAACAAATATTTAATATGGGGCTCTTCAATCTAGCAGAGAAAGGTGTATGATGACAATGGATTGAACCTGAAGCTAGACAAATTCAGAGCGAAATAAAGGCGTACCTTTTTAATGGTGAGAGGGATCCACCTGTGATAGACGGCAATATCCTGGCCATATTTTAGGAGCGCCCATTGTATTAAAAATGCAAGTGCCTATTGTGACGCGGTACCCCATAATGCTTTATGGGAATATGACGTAACTGGAATATATTTTGTGCTGCCTGTGCCATGTAACATATCTCTGTAAAGGTTATGGTCTACTATATCTATTCACCCTATTTGTACACACATATCATTTTGTACTTGAGGTTAAGAATATTGGCTGTAAACTTGCTTGATTTCTAAGTAAGCTTTGTGAGGCATTTGGTCAGTTTCTTGAGGAAGGAATTCGCAAGGTTAAGTACCCGATCAGGAAGCACTTGGGGAACAAATGCATCTTGGAACGCTCCAGTCCACATAAGAAGTCTTCCTGGAGACATACAAGATACCATGTGGACAATGACGTCTGCCTATAAAGACGGAGTCATGCATGAACATATGACTTGCCCAGGTGGCTCCAGAACTCCATCTTGGAGCTGGACTGTGCATGGGAGTGAGGAGGGGGTCTCCACCCTCAAGAGAAAGTCTATTTAAACCCCTGGGAGACCCCTCCATTTTGTCTTCAGCTGGCTAAAGAGGGAGCCTCTCCACCTCACCACGATACTTGGAAGAAACTGGAACAAAGGGGTGTGAGTGATTGCTGGACCCAGGCTAAAAGGAGATTAGCCTGTAAAAGAGAGCATTCTGGAACTGGTGAGGATCTTATCTATATTCAGTTTGATTAGACATAGATTAGCACATTTTATTTTGCTTGGTGACTTACTTTATTCTATCTGTTACTACTTGGAACAACTTAAATCCTACTCTCTGTATTTAATAACATCATTTTTTACTTATTAATTGACCCAGAGTATGTATTAATACCTGGGAGAGCAAACAGCTGTGCATATCTCTCTATCACTGTTATAGAGGGCGAACAATTTATGAGTTTACCCTGCATAAGCTTTATACAGGGTAAAATGGATTTATTTGGGTTCAGACACCATTGGGAGTTGGGCATCTGAGTGCTAAAGACAAGAACACTTCTGTGAGCTGCTTTCAGGTAAACCTGCAGCTTTGGGGCAAGTAATTCAGACCCTGAGTCTTTGTTGGAGCAGACAGAAGTGTCTGGCTCAGCAAGACAGGGTGCTGGAGTCCTGAGCTGGCAGGGAAAGCACGGGGAGTAGTACTCTTGTACACATCAGGTGGCAGCTCCCAAGGGGGTTTCTGTGATCCAACCCATCACACCTATGTAATATTGTAGGATTTTTCTGGAATTTCTTTAGCGGGAAGACAGGATTACGGCAATACTGGGGAAAAGGGAATTGCAAACGCCCACCTAAGGACTCAGCTTTTCAAGGTTTGCCCTCCAGGGGGATCTTTTGTCTGCTGATCACTTGTTACCTGAGGACAGCTGAGTGCATTTTCCAGGGACAAAACAGGCAGAGAAAGGACTTGTGAATAAATAGCCTGAGTTTAAGCTGACTCAGGGCCTTCTGTCTGATTCAGCAAACAGACTGGCCCTCTGGTTCTTATTACTGCGCAATTACATTGTGATCGGTCTCTGAAGAGAACGCCAGCAGGCTTTCTTAGGCAAGCTGTCTTTTGCTGGCAATGACTGAGGGCTGGTCTACACTAGGGGAGGGAATCGATCTAAGATACGCAACTTCAGCTATGTGAATAGCATAGCTGAAGTCGAAGTATCTTAGATCGAATTACCTACCGTCCTGACGGCGCAAGATCGATGTCCACAGCTCCCCCTGTCGACGCCACTACTGCCGCTCGCTCCGGTGGAGTTCTGGAGTCGACAAGAGTGCGTTCGGGGATCGATATGTCGCGTCTAGATGAGACGTGATATATCGATCTCAAGAAAACGATTGCTACCCGCCGAAGTAGCCTAAGCGTGGGCAAGGAAATACCCTGGTCAGGAGGGAGAGAGACAGGTGTCTCATCACCTAAGAGACACTGGCTGGGGAGCCAGAAGCCTGGGAGTGGATGTCCTTGCTGGATCACTGAGGGGAAATGCCAGGTGTAGTTGCCATGAACTGGGATACAATCTACTGTTGAATATTCCATTTGCCAACATGAACGTGCAGATTTCACGAAGGCAGGTGCTGTATGGAATTTCACACCATCAGTAAATGTTAGCTCCTGGACTACCTTTTCCTCTGTAGCAAAGTCACACAGGCAGGTCTAGCACATTCTAGTGAGCAGGGAGCCACACTCAGATCCGCTGACACCAAATGGTACCGCATTCCACAAGTGGTGACTTTGATAGAACTGCTTGTGGAGCAAGGTGCTATTCAATATGAGCAAGTGGATTGGAATCTGCTCTCACAATGTTACAGGCAATTTTCTCTCTTTGCCCAGTGTCCATGGAGCTTCAAGTCTATTGGGTCCATCAGCAGGCTCCATTCATTCAGTTCTCACCTTTATGCTGTCACTCCATTTCCCACATTAGGGGTGTAACACTGGCAGGCCAGACCCAGCTGCTGCCCAGGCTGCAGGCATTAGCCAAAGCATTGACA
Organism: Chelonoidis abingdonii; assembly: GCF_003597395.2. NCBI lineage: Eukaryota > Metazoa > Chordata > Testudines > Testudinidae > Chelonoidis > Chelonoidis abingdonii. Next base: position 137,122,118 of record NC_133774.1, read on the forward strand.
CACTTATAACTGGAAACCCCAGATCAGTTCATCAGAATGTTAGTATTGCTCAGAAAAGGTATTAGTCTCATAAGAATACATTTAGCATTTAGACTCTATGAACTGCTTGTAAATTGCTGCATGCATTAATCTCATTTACAATGTCTGTATTCCATGCTATAAGGAAATATGTAAATTTTACTTTATAACTTTGAAAATGTTTACTCTGAATTTGTAAGCTTAGGTAATGGGAACCACACATCCCCCTGCCCATCCAAATGGATTATCAAAATCAGATGTGCCATCAAGGAACATCACAATGCAAAGGACTGGTTAATGGCACTCTCTCATCTGGGCAATGCTACATGCAAGAAAGCTCATCCTATGGGCTTAGAGGCCAAGTGAAGGAAATAAAACAAAGCTACAGGACAGTGTGACGCTGCACCTCATATTCTTCACAGTGGTATTATTATGATATGGTTAAGATATAATCATAATGTATTTTATGTAAGATAAGTCATGTGAGGTGTCATTAGAAAGGTTATGATTTACTGAATATGATTATCCTATGTGTATGCATGTATCATTTTTGTATCTGAAGTTAGGAAGATTGACTACATATCTGTATTACAAATGTGTTTACACCTGGGGAATGCCCACTAGGCAAAAGGCACTCAGTCTAGATGGCTGTCTGAGAAGGATCCATTCAGGTTGAAGAGCCATTAGGGGAAAACAATAGGCCTTAGAAGAAGCTTATTTCCCACCTTGGGGCCTTCCTGAGGATGCTGCAGACAGCCTCTGACTCATGGCTGCTGTGACACTACACTAGGTCACCTGGTGCTGGACGCCATCTTGGGATACCAGTGTTTTTCCACTGACTAGGTGGGAACCAAGCTTTGAAACAAAGGGTTCCAGCCATATGCAAAAGCTATTTAAGGCAGGGGAGTGATATCATTGTGGTTCTTCTCTCACTCTCCGCTCAAAAAGACTCCTGAAAACACCTGAGGAACAAAGATTGAACTGGAGGAAGTGCTGGACCCACGCTAGAGGGATTTTTAGCCTGTGAATGGAACACCTGGGGATTCCAAGCTGTGAGCTAGTGCAGCTTGTCCCTTAAGAATCCGCAGCCTGCTTGAATCATCATTTAGGGTGAGAATTTGCTATTCATACCCAATCTATGTAGTATATTAAGCTTAGCTGATGGTTTTGTTTATTTGCTAGGTAATCAATTTTGATCTGTTTGCAATCCCTTATAATCACTTAAAATCTATCTTTTGTGGTTAATAAACTTGTTTTTGCTTTGTCTAAAACCAGTGTGTAGGAGTCCTAACTTGGGGCAGAAAGCCATTGTACATTCTTCTCCACATTGAGGGGGTGAATTTCATGAGCTTATGCTGCACAGTTCCCTATGCAGCCCAAAATGGTATAATGTTGGGTTTACACTCCAGAGGGGAATGTGTGCCTGAGTAGCTGGGAAGTTCCTCAGCTGGAGACTTCTCAGGCAGAGCTGACTAAGTGTCTGCATGTAACTGCAGCTGGGTGTGTCCCTATCAGTATGTGTGCTGGTGAAAGTGCATGCTGGACGCAGCAGTACAGAATAAAGGGAGCCCAGGCTGGTGAGTCAGGGAGGCTCAGTGGTAACCCAGTTCCAGGTGGCACCCTGGGGGGGAACCTGTCAGAGACAGTTTTTCATCTTTTTGACTGTTTGAACTCTAAAGTGCCAGAGACTCTAAACTGAAGCCTGTGATTCCCAGGGACTGCCTTCTGGGTCTGCCTGCAGAGTTTGAATTGACAGATCACCACAACTCTATCACATTTAGGATTTAGATGGTAACTTGTTTGTGTGTATGTGTTTGTTTGCTTTAACTGTAAACAGCTCTCATTTCTTTTTTCTAGTTAATGAGCCTTTAGATAGTTTATTACATGATTGGCTACAAAGGTTGTCTTTGTCGTCAGATCTAGGCTACCACTTGATCTGGGGTAAGCAACTGGTCTCTTGGGACTCGAAGCAACCTGAATGTGGAGTGATTTTTGGTGTAAGTGACCGTTTATCACTAAGTCCTGTTTGTCTAAGTGGCCAGCTAGACTAAAGGGACTGTCTTTGATTCCACAGTAAGACTATTATACTTATTATAGTGATCCGGGAGTTCACATTTGTTATTGGCTTGGAGAAATCTAATGATAAAACACATCACCAGTTTGGGCTGTCTGCACGGTTTTTGACATCTGCCCTCAGGCAGCCACTCACTGTCGTGAGCCACTCCAGACAGCGTGACAATGGGTGTAGTCGTGGCAGGATTCACATGCCACAGGTCAACTTGGTTTATAGATCATGACCCCAGTGCTGTTAAAAGTGTAATGTAATACTGAGAGTTTTTACAGATTAGTCACAATGAGTGACTCACAGTCATAGGAAGGTCTTCACAAAAAGACCTTGAAAAATTACATAGAAATAGGAGAATAGCCCATAAAAAGAGAGCCTCCGATCAGGAACTGAGAACTTTGCTGATAAACTCTGCTCCTTGGTCAAAGTCTGAGCATTCCCTTACACGCCAGATGCCAGAGAGACCGCTGCAGCAGAACTGTTCGGCTGAACCTCCTGGAAGCCCAGAAAGAACATGAGCACCAGATGGTGGAACTCTGAGGCAGGGAGAAGAGAGAAACTAAGGAGCCCAAGGAGAGAGCCTACCAAAGATGCAAAGCCTCTCTCTGAAATCAAGGAGGAAGATCATCGGAGACACCTAGAACAACCAGAAGGTGAGGAAAAAGCACATCAGAAACAGATGGAAGCTCACACACTGCATCTCGAAGTCCTGCAGCACAAAAGCAGTAGGCTCAATCTCTGAGTACATTCCCTCTCAACGACAGAGAGTGGGAGAAAGCCTACCCAATTTACCCAGAGACTGACTGCACTGAGGAGTTCCTGTCGACCTTTGAGAGACTGTGCGGGATCCATAAGAATTCAGAGGCTAAGTGGATGCCTATCCTCTTAACCAGATTAACTGGGAAAGCAAGACAAGTTTTAAATGAAGGAGGGTGATGCTACGGTGTATAAGGATAGTGATCGATGTATCGGGGACTGATTTACCGCATGTAGTGTAGAAACAATATATCGATCACCGATCGCTCTGCCATGGACTCTGGAACTCTGCCAGGGCGAGAGGCAGAAGCGGAGTCGATGGGGGAGTGGCGACCGTCGATCCCGCGCTGCAAGAACGCAAAGTAAGTGATTCTAAGTCGATCTAAGATACATCGACTTCAGCTACGCTATTCTTGTAGCTGAAGTTGCTTATCTTAGAACGATCTCTCCCCCATCCCCCAGTTTAGACCAGGCCTGAGATTTAAAGAAAATGTATTGAAAAAATTTAAGATCACTCCTGAGTCCAATCGATTAAAGTAAAGAAATCTTAAAATGTTTGACAATATCATCCACGTGGAATAGGTGCGTAAGATGTGTAATAATGAAAAAATGGGTTGAACTGCTGCTAGCCATGAGGCTTCTCTAGCTGTGAGCAAGCAAAAGGACACTGCTCAAATACCATGGTTTTGCCATGGATCTTTAACCAGTGGCACCACATTGCTGGGGTGGGGGGTAACCCCAGGACACCGCTGCCCCGTGTGCCAGTGGCACCGCACTGCCGGGGTAGGGGGTAATCCCAGGACACCGCTGCCCTGTGCACCGGAGGCACCGCACTGCTGGGTGGGGGGGAGGTAACCCCAGGACACCGCTGCCCCGTGCGCCGGAGGCACCGCACTGCCGGGGTGGGGGGGAACCCCAGGACACCGCTGCCCCGTGCGCCGGAGGCAAGCCCTGACGGGGGGGGGGAATCCCATGACACCGCTGCCCCGTCCCGTGCACGCACTGCCGGGGGCGGAGGAACCAGAACACCGCTGCCCTCCGTATCCGCCCTCCAGAGAGGCACGCGCACTGCGGGTGGGGGAGGTAACCCCAGGACACGTGCTGCCCGCTGTGCCTAGGCACCGCACTGCCGGGGGGGGAGAGGAACCCCAGAGACACCGCGCCCGTGTGCCGGAGCACCCGCACTAACCAGGTGGGGTAACCCCAGGACACCGCGCCATGTCCGAGGCAACCGCGCTCGGGTTGGGGGTAACCCAGGACACCGCTGTCAACCTGTGGCCCGGAGCACCGCACTGCCGGGGTGGGGGAGAACCCCAGGACACGCTGCCTGTGCCCGTGGACGCACTGCCCGGGTGGGGGGAACCCCCAGGACAGAGCGCCCCGTGCCCGTGGCACGGCACTGCGGGTGGGGGCGCAGGACACCGCGACCTGCGCGGAGGCACCGCACTGCCGGGGCGGGGAACCAGGACACCCGCCCCGTGCGCCGGAGCACCGCACGCCGGGGTGCGGGGGGACAGACACCGCTGCCCCGGCGCCGGCGGCACCGCACTGCCGGGGTGCGGGGGGAACCCGGAACCGCTGCCTGCGCACGCGGCACGCACTGCGGGGGGGGTAACCCGAGACATCACTGCGTCCGTGTCCCGGCACCGCAACTGCGGTGGGGGGGGGGTAACCCAGGACACCGCTCCCCCGGGCGCTGTGACACCACTACGACCGGTTGGGGTAACCCCAACACGCGCCCGTGGCGCGGAGGCACGCCGTCGGGGGGGGTAACCCCAGGAACACCGCTGCCCCGTGTGCCCGGGCACCGCACTGCCGGGTTGGGGACCTCCTAACCGGACAGTCCGTGCGCCAGCGGCACCCGACTGCCGGGGTGGGGGAACCCCAGGACACCCTGCCGTGTGCCCGACGCACCCGCACTGCTATGGGGGGAACCCAGACACCCTGCCCCTGCGCGGAGGAGCACTGCCGGGGGGGAACCAGACACCGCTGCCCCGTGCGCCGGAGGCACCGCACTGCCGGGGTGCAGGGGAACCCCAGGACACCGCTGCCCCGTGCGCCGGCGGCACCGCACTGCCGTGGGGGGGGGTAACCCCAGACACCGCTGCCCCGTGTGCCCGTGGCACGCATGCCGGGGGGGGGGGAGGAACCCGAGGACACTGCTGCCCCGTGTGCCGGAGGCACCGCACTGCCGGGGGGGGAAGGGAAACCCCCCCCCCCACGGACCACGTTTCTGCCCAGTGCGCCGGAGGCACCGCACTGCGGGCGTGGGGGGGAACCCAGGACATCCGCTCCTCCGTGCGCCGGCCGGCACGCACACTGCCGGGTAGACGGGTACCCCTACGAAACGTTTTCCCTAACTGCACAGGTCGGCACCGCATGCCAGCAGGGCGGGAGGCGGGAACCTGCAGAGAGACGCATGCTGCGCTATACGCACGCACTCTGGGTTTGGGGGTACCTCAGGACACGCTCCCGTGTGCTCGAGAGCACCCACTCCTGGCGGGGGGGGGGGTAACCCCAACATGCTGACCACCGGGAGCCCCGGCTCGCCCGTGCACTGCCGGCGGTTACGAGCACGCGGTGGGTAACCAGGACAACCGCGCCCCGGTGCGCCGGAGCACCGCACTGGCCGGGTTGGGGTGTAACCCAGGCACCCGCTTGGCCGCCGTGGTGCCGGACGCACCGCACGCCGGTGGTGGGCGGAACCCCAGACAGCCCGCTGCCCGTGCGCCGAGAGGCACCCGCACTGGGGTGGGGGGACACCCCAGACACCGCTTGACCCCCGTGGCCGGAGGACACGCGACTGCCGGGTGGGGGGAAGACCAGGACACCGCTGCCCCCGGCGCCGGGGAGCACCGCATCTGCGGGGTGGGGGGAACCCAGGAACGCTGCCCGTGTCGAGCACCGCACTGCCGGGGTGGGGGAGAACCCAGACACCGCTGCCCGATGGCCGGAGGGCACGCACTGCGGGGGGTGGTAACCGTCCAGGACACCCGCTGCCCCGTTGCCGGAGGCACCGCAGTGCGGATGGGGGGGGGTGACCCAGGACACGTCGCTGCCCCGTGCGCCGGAGCACCGCACTGCCGGGTGGGGGGAACCCCAGGACACCAGCTGCCCCGGCGCGAGAGCACCGCACTCGGGGGGTGGGGAACCCAGGAACACCCCGCTGCCGCCCCACGGCGAGCCTCATGCCATGCTTCGCGAGGCCAGCCCCGGAGTGGTTGCGGGGAGCCCAGGGCGGCTGTAGGCCGCTCCCGCCGGGATCCCGCACCGCTCTGGTGGGGCCTTGCACCCCGTGTGTCCCGCGGGCCGCGGCTGCCCTTACCGTCTCGCAGCGACCCGCCTCTCGCGTCCGCCGCTTCCTGCGCACGGGCGGTGGAGCCGCGGTGCAGGCGCAGTCCTGCTCGGGGATTGGCCGGGAGCGGCGGGAGGGCGGCGGGGTGTGCACGCCCAGGGACGGTGGCGTCGCCAGCGCCTCGCCGGCCCCAGCAGCGGTGAGCGGCCCTTCAGGCGGCAATTGTCCGCTGGCTCTGGCAGTGAGCCCGCAGCGCGGCCCCAGGCAGGACACATGGCGGCCTGCCTCGGGCAGCTGTCCCCAGCAGCAGCGGGCTGGGGCGGAGAGGCAACACGTCCGTGGGGGCTTCGCTGCCCCAGTCAGGCTCGCCGATCAGCCACGCCGGGGTGACCGGCACGCGGGGTCACCCTGCCCCCAAGGCTTGCGGAAAAGAGACATTTTGTGCCGTATAGACCAGGACTTAATTCAGCGGGAGCTGCCCGGGCGGAGCGCTGGGGAACGTTTTCAAAGCCCGACCCTGGGCAGACCCACGCGGGACCGCCCGAGCCGCGTGCCCCACTGGGAGGCAGCCCTGAGCGCGCCCGCGAGCCCCGGCGGATGTGGGGGGTCCGGCGCGGCTCGCGTGCGGACCTCGCTGGGTGGCAGGAGCAAGGCGGCGCGGCGCCGCTGGCTGCAGGACGGACCCCGCTGCTCGCGGGTGCGGCCGCACTGACAGCAAGTCCTGTCCCGGGACCGCAGACCGACTCAGCCGCCTGCACCAGCTGAGCACGCGCCCCGCCGCTGCCCTGCTTGGGCGCCAGGGTCTCTACTGCGCATGCTCCTCCCATGCCTGCCGGTCGCGCGCTGCTGGCGGTTTCAATATGGCAGCGCCCGTCTCCTGAGCCGTGGGCACGCGCCGGTGAGGAGCGCCCCGGGCCCTGGCGGGAGGGGGCTCGCGGCCCTGCCTGCAGCGCTGTGTGTGTCTGCCCGCCCGGGGCCTCTCCCCTTGTCCGGGCGGGGCGGGCAGCCTCGGCCGCCGCGGGGCCCGGGCCTCTCGCCGCTTGTTTCCAGGCCGAGTTTGAACCCTCCGCGGCGCCTGCAGACCCGGGGTGGGGGCTGATCAAACCTCGAGAGCCCCAGCGGCTCTGCCCACGCCCCCCGTGGGGCTCACCTGGCAGGCGGGGCCCTCTAGTGACCCAGCCTCCACGCGCGGCGCTGCCCTGCTTGGAGCGGCCGGTCTCCGTGCTGCTCTCGGGACAGCGAGTGCCCACCTGAGACAAACAGAAAATGAACAAAACTCCTTCTCTTGGCCGTAATCTTGTCCCTTTTCAGGTTCCCGGCGAGCCCCTCGTTCTCGTGTCAGCCTCAGGGTGAATAGGAGCAGCTGCCTTGCCTTCTTGAGCCCGTTCCTTATTTTGTGAGCTTTCCTCAGTTTCCCTCCTGCTCACCTTCTCTCTCAAGTAAGTAGTCCCCATCCTTCCTCCGACGCTCTCTTTCCTCTCAAGCAGTCACGTATGTCCTTTCTCAGGCTCAGTTTACAGCTCCCTCCATGCATTTGTTTAATAGCTCTTTGGGGGATTGTATTTCTCCAGTTCCTGTGTTGCTGATACAATGAGAAATTTGAAGTTACTGCACGCTCGAGAGCATGGGCCTGTCCAGGCTTTGGGGAGTCCTCAGTGTTTCTGCCTCCATGCAGACCAAGGGACGCTGCTCATTGGTTCAGAATATGGGATCCTGGAGCTCGACCCAGCCATTCGAGGGGTGAGTTACTGGTGGAAGTTCCGAAGCTTTGTTTAGGGCTGTCTTCCTGATGCTAATTCTGGGTTCATACTTGCAGGAAGGTAAATGTTTTCATGCCAATTGACTTTACTGGGCATTCAGAGCACTCTGAGTGTTACAGGCTTGGACCTGGTGACAGTAGTTTGTGATCAATCTCTCTCTTTCACTCTCACACGCACGCGCACAGTAGGTTGGCTGTGGATTGTTGGAAATGCGTTTTCCTGCCAATAGTCGTGTTGTGGTGCGGCTGCCGTGTCTTGTGTACCATCCACACATAAAGATCATATAATCTCTTTGGACTGGAAACTCCTTAGTTTTGGTCCTTGTCCTCACTGGGTTCTATATAGCAGTGAGCACGCTCTAGGCCCTTCACGTGGAGTTTGTTTAGTGCCAACATTATGTCTGCAGCACTGTAGGGTACACCTGCAAAAGTCTCTGCTCTGAAGCAAGCTTGCAGTCTGGAAGGCAGACAAATCTACATTTTAATTATTTTGCTTATGTCCTGGTAAAGTTACATGCCCTGTCCAATTCAGTTCTTTTTGCCACTGTATTCTGAAGGTGCTAAAACAGGAAAGTCAGAGAACTCTCACTGAATTCATAATGGAGGCCTTTAGATTGGTGCCTGGTGAAGTTCCCTTCTACTGTACAGGAATGATAGGAGTCAACCGAGCTGAATAGACATCAATAAAAAGCATGTTATGAGCCATTATTTTTGACTGTTTAATTGAGGTTCCTAAGCAAAGAACTGCCATAGACATGAGCTTATCCATGAGTGAACTCTGTAGCCCTGTTCCTGCAGTGTGCAGGAGCTCCTCAAAAGCTCCACTCTAAGCCTGCACAGCTCAGTTGCTTCTCAGAAGGCTGGATCTTCATTAAAAAGGGTCTATACTAAGAGTCTGTAGACAGAGACCCAGAGAGACCAAGTACCTTGCCCACAGACACAGTGAGTCAGAGCAAGAGCTGAGATCAGACCCAGAATTCTGACTGTAACCATTAGACACGTCTTGTAACCAGCGCATCAAGTTCTCTTGGCTTTTAAAGCACTCAAATGCCTAAGGGGTAAAGCATCTGAGGTGTGATATCAGGTTCAGTCAGGCTTTGTTTGGATGCTGCTTCGTTCTCGCCCCTTGTTTCCGACGCTCTTGCTCAGCTTCTTGGCTCTGCCACAGGCAGATATGCCTTCCTTCTCCCATTTTTTCATAGCTCTCAAGGACAGGAGGAGCCTTAATTATATAAAGGGACATAAATGAGTACTTAAATTCTGACACTGAATCTAGTTTAGGGCCATTTCATTATGGAGGTGTGATGGAGTGTACTTGGCCTGCACTGGACAAGGAGGTGTTACCCATGACTCTGGACAGAGGAAGCCACACACCCCTTCACCCCTGCTGTCCATTTTCCAACTGGAGTATCAATATAAAAGGGAGCAGTCCAGCTCAGTCAGGGTGGACCACAGAGGAGAGAGGACGCACATTGCAGGCTTCTGCCCAGGAGCCCCAGAATGGGGAGGCCAGCCATGCCAAGACACAGGTGGATACTTGTCTACCTGCAGATGCCCGAGATTGGAACCATCGGGAACTTCACAGGCCTAAGACCTCAGACACCCATGGACCAAGTCACTGGAAGACTGAGTAGGAAGCAGCCCAGAGAGACTAGCTGTTGATCCGGTTGTAGAACTGAGCAATAAGTCAGTGTGTTTCGGTCGGATCCCGGCTGACCCAGTGATGAGTACGCTCGCCGCTGACAAGGGCCTGAGCTGGGACCTGATGGTCTAGGGAGGGCCTGGGTCCCCCTACCACTGGCCACCATCTCCAGCTATCAGGCCACACTGCCTGGCTAATAAGAACAGCCATATTAGCGCTGGCCACTAGGCCACACAGCCTGGCTAATGAAGACAGCCATATTGACTCTGGTATCTGGCCCATGCAGCCCTGTGAGGAAGGGCAGTTGTATTGACTCTGGCCACTAGGCCACACAGCCTTCGAGTGAGGGCCACCATATTGATTCTGGTCACTAGGCTAAGGGGGGGCAGGTGGACTCAATTATGGGGCTATAACGCCCATTTCCCTGCCTCAAAGGGGGACAGAGTGTGCTTGCCCCGCAACGGGGGGGCACGTGATCTCAGGAACAGGTCTCTCACAACTTACGTGCATTTAACATGCGTGATTTCAACTTTACGCATAAGGCTGGAGTGCGGGGGGCATGGCATCAAGATTTAAAGGCCCTGGGGCACCAGCTGTGGCTGGGAGTCCCAGGGCCTTTAAACCAGACAGGGGGCTCCCAGCTGCAGAGGTGGCTGGTAGCCCCTATGGCAAACTAAAGGGCCTGAGGCTCCAGCCACCATGGAGCTCTGGGCCCTTTAAATGCCAGCCCCAGGCCAGCTGCCAAAGCTGCGGGCGGGATTTAAAGGGCTCCACCGGCTTCCCCACTGCGCGGTTTTACCCAGGGATGTGTTTGGCCAGTGTTTTGCAAAACTTGTACAAGTAATGTTGCGTGCTCTTCCTTCTGGCTACAGCAGCCATGAACTCATAGGTAGGGTTTCAAAAGGTACAGAAGTTGCCTTCCAGATGAAGATGTAACCTGAATAAGGTGTAAATTTCAGTTCCACTCAGAACACAAGGGAAGATAAGTTTTTCTGTCTTCCTTCCTTACCAGCCCTCGCTTTGTGGCCGTGCTTCCTCTGTGGGTGGGTCTGGGCCCTGTTGTCTGTGGAATCTGTTAGTACTGCACAGATTTGTCTGGGAGGCGCGCTACAGAGCAGCATGAGGCACTTCTCTCCCATGCTGAGTGCACTCTGTCTGCAGAAGTCTCAGAAGAATTCTCTTAGTTTGTGATGAGGAAAGATGCTTCTATAGAATCTCCATACTGATTCTAGTGACACCATCAACTTGAAATCTAGTGAATTACAAAAATTGAGTTGTCATTAAATATGCTCACCCTGCCCCCGACATGCACATGCATACCACTAGCCAGTGTGTATGGTTTTAGAATCACAATTTTGGGTTTTATAATTGCTTTTCTCTCCTCAGTTGCTGTGTGAAAGGCCCACACAGGTGGGGGAAACTGATGTATTTGTACAGGAAAAATAGTCAAACTGGCTCTAAAAATGTTCTCTCCAGCATTCCTAGTAAAGAAGCTAAAGGAGAGGAGAGACCAATTTCCTCTAAACTTCTCGCTGTAGTATTCTGATGTGTAGTTTGTAAAACCAGCATGTGAAAACATTCCAGTCATGTGTATTTAAGGTGATGCTATCCCTCTACTGTCTATAAGATCCTTCAGAAATATTGGAGCAAATTCAGCAGGAACTTGCACCTTCTTATAGTCCCTTTGAGGTGGGGGGCCTAGGGGCCATAAAATGATACTTAATGGGACACATTCTGTTTAGGAGCATTGCTGTTTATTTGATCTTTCACTTAAAAAATAATCAGTTTGAAAAGCAATGAAATATTTCCATGTAACTGAGAATAAAGACAGGTATTTCCCTGTCTGATATCTGAGTTGCCTGGCTCAGTGGTGGTGAGTTCTGTTATTCTTACTGCTCCATGTGAGGTAATATTTGTGCTGTATTTTTTGGAGGTATTGGGTGCCTAGAGTGTATAGATAGTTGCCCCCTCTGGATTCGCATAAATCTAAACAAAGTAATACGTAGTCATTTTCTGATTGTTCTCTCTGTCTAGGTGACGAATGACATTTCCTTGACTGTGGATGGTTTTCTGCCAGAAGATGGAAGTGGCCACATTGTGGGCATTGAAGATCTGCCAGATCAGGAGTCTGTGTGTGTTGCTACGGCAGCTGGAGATGTTATACTGTGCAACCTCAGCACAAAGCAGGTAAGCTGGAAGGTAAAAGGAGAAGTCATAGCCTGTCTCCATTCTTACCCATGCAGCCTTACTGACTTCTCTGGGGTTTCTTGGGTGTAACTGAGGGCAGAATGTATGTAACTCGGAAGTGTTGGTCATCTGCTTAATTCCTGGACAATGAAAAGTAATGAAACATTGGGAACTATGCCCTGCCTGCACCGGGAGTCCTACTGAAATCAGTTAATTTGTTAACCTCAAAGCAAAATAGGTTTATAATTCAGCTTTGTTTTTAAATAACAAGATACTTATCAGTTAGTGCAGGACATCTTCATAGAAAACTAATGTATATTAGAAACATGTTTCTTATGTATAGATCTCATTTAAAGAATAGAAGCTTTACATTCCATGATTAAAGGTCGTGAAGCATAACTGCCAGGCAACATTAATGAGAAATCAGAACCATTTAGCCCAGGGAATAGTGCAGGGGACTGGGACTTCAGACTTTGTTTGGGATGGGGTTCTAGTCCATACTCTGCTATGGATTTGTGTGCGATCTTGGGCAAGTTGCTTAAATTCACTAGGGTCCTATCTACAATGACACTTCCTGAAGATCTGCTATTGTACTCCAACTGGTGCAACTGCAAAGGAAGTAGCAGCGAAGGGGAGTTCTAGAGTAGGCAAGGCATGATCCAGGGTTAGGTGACACTCTGGCAGCCAGTCTGTGCTGACACTTGGGGTATGTCTGCACTACGAAATTAGGTACATTTTATAGAAGTCAATCTTTAGAAATAGATTTTATGCAGTCGATAGTGTATGTCCGCACTAAGCGCATTAAGTCGGCAGAGTGTGTCCTCAGTACCGTGGCTCGCATTGACTCACAGAGCTGTGGGCAGCTATCCCACAGTTCCCGCAGTCTCTGCTGTCCACTGGAATTCTGGGTTAAGCTCTTAATGTCCCATGGGGCAAAAACATTGTCGCGGGTGGTTTTGGGTGCACGTCGTAAGTCTCCCCTCCCTCCTGTTATGCTATACAAAGCACACAGGATCTTTTCAGGGGGAAAAGGCAAATACGCCGCATTTATAGAAAATACAACAGTTAGGATATGCTTTTCAGTCACACACTCACTCACTCCTGCCAGTTGATGTTAATAGTTACCAGTCTGTTGTAGCTCGAGTCAATCTAATGGTCAGTTAGATTGAGCACAAGTGAGTAGCTGGGCTCTGTCCGTTGCGATCCAATGCTCTGAGGCTTTGCAGGACTGAACCCAGAGTTCCATGGCAAAACACCCCAGCTTTATAGATGTAAATTCCCATTTGAGTTCATGCATTTTGCAATGTCATCCTGTCCTTAAGTGGTGTTAATCTTGGGGTTTTCTGCTGTTATCATTTGATAGTTATCGGGCTTCCCATAATTTATCTCCTATTTGTTGTCTCGCCTTCGGGGGCGCCTGCCTCACCTCTCAGGCCGTCAATGCTACTACTATGTTTAGCATGGGATACAATGGATGTTTTCTGATTGTCTCCTGGTCCTTCCAAGTCTCTCACTTTTTCTTGACCATCTGGACATTTGTGATGGCTTTCACACCTTATCTTTTCATGATGCATGCATTCCTCATTCACACAAACAATCTCTTACAGAAACCTTCAAAGGTATACAGACAGCAGTATTTTATATTCAGCAGAATACACTGTAAATCAAGCCTTGATAAATCTTATAACTAAAACAATTCACATTGGGGCTTCAGGCCCTCAGCGTTCCTCTAATCTCCTTAACACAGACGCAATACAAGATCCTGTCTCTTACATTTCTTTGTTTTAAGGTTTAGAAAGTATATGTAACTAGAGTGCCTAATTTGTAATACATATAGGAAACCATAGTAGACATTATAACTTATCCTAAAACAAAAGGGTGACCATAATCAATCAGAAGGATTGTTCTGGTCTGTCATTCCTTTCTGCTATTCAAAAAGGGTGGCTGGCAGGATGAAATCAAATCGTACATTAATTCTCATAATACAATTATAAAATCCTGCTCCTACACTCCCTCCCTCCCTCTGTGAAAAGCAACTGCAGACAATCATTTCAAACCTTCTTTCCTGGATTACCTGTGCAGACGCTATAGCACGGCAAGCATGGAGCCTGCTCAGCTCACCGCTGCTGTTGTGAGCAATCGTAAACACCTTGCGCATTATACTGCAGTATGTGCAGAACCTGGCTAAGAGACGGCAGCATGAGGACGATTGTGAGGAGTACATGGACACAGACGTTCCTGAAAGCACGGGATGTGGCAATTGGGACATCATGGTGGCAGTGGGGCTGGTTGATGCAGTGGAACGCCGATTCTGAGCCCAGTCAACAAGCACAGACTGGTGGGACCGCATAATGTTTCACGTCTGGGATGATTCCTAGGGGCTGCAAAACTTTCGCATGCATAAGGCCACTTTCCTGGAACTCTGTGAGTTGCTTTCCTCTGCCCTGAAGCACAGGAATGCCAAGATGAGAGCTGCCCCGACAGTTGAGAAGCGAGTGTGATAGCCCTGTGGAAACTTGCAACGCCTGACTGCTACCGATCAGTCGGGAATCAATTTGGAGTGGGCAAATCTACTGTACAGACTGTTGTGATTCAAGTACCCAGTGCAATCACTGACATTCCGCTATCAAGGGTAGTGACTCTGGGAAATGTGCAGGTCATAGTGGATGGCTTTGCTGCAATAGGTTTTCCTAACTGTGGTGGGTTGGTAGATGGCCCTGTCTCGGCACCGGGCCACCTTGCCAACCAGTACATAAACCGCAAGAGGTAGTTTTCAATGATGCTGCAAGCACTGGTGGATCACAAGGGACATTTCACTGACATCAGCATGGGATGGCCGGGAAAGGTGCATGATGCTCGCATCTTTAGGAACTACAGGCTGTTTGAACAGCTGCAAGAAGGGACTTACTTCTCAGACCAGAAAATTACTGTTGGGGATGTTGAAATTCCAATAGTTATCCTTGGAGACCCAGCCTACCCCTTGCTCCTGTAGCTCATGAAGCCATATATAGGCAGCCTGGACAGTAGTAAGGAGCAGTTCAACTATAGGTTGAGCAAGTGCAGAATGGTGGTAGAATGTGCCTTTGGACGTTTAAAAGCTCGCTGGAGCTGTTTGCTAACTAGGTTAGACCTCAGCACAACCAATATTCCCACTGTTATTGCTGCTTGCTGTGTGCTCCATAATATCTGTGAGAGTAAGGAGGAGATGTTTATGCTGGGGTGGGAGGTTGAGGCATATTGCCTGGCAGCTGATTTTGAGCTGCCAGACACCAGGGCAATTAGAAGAGCACAGCTATGCATGCTGCACATCAGAGAGGCTTTGAAAACCAGTGT
Source organism: Chelonoidis abingdonii (assembly GCF_003597395.2). Taxonomy (NCBI): domain Eukaryota; kingdom Metazoa; phylum Chordata; order Testudines; family Testudinidae; genus Chelonoidis; species Chelonoidis abingdonii. The sequence continues at coordinate 137,137,173 of NC_133774.1, forward strand.
CATGACTAGCCAGGCTACCGTGTGAGAGTTGTGTATGTTTCTCCTTGATGCAGACCGATCCCCTTTGTTGATTTTAATTCCCTGTAAGCCAACCACCCTCCCCCCTTCAATCACAATTGGCAAAGGAAATGATGTCACTATTGTTTTCAAACCATGCATTCTTTCTTTCTTAAAAAAAAAAAGTGAGATAACTGACAAGGTAGCCCGGGTGGGGTGGTGGAGGAAGGAAGGACAAGGCCACATTGCTTATTGTAGCCATACTACAAATCAAAACTGTTTGAATGACAGGCTTCTGTTGCTTGGGCCATCCTCTGGAATGGACTGGCTGGGTGCCCGGAGCCTCCCCCATGCGTTCTCGGGCTTCTGGGTGAGGAGAATATGGAACTTGGACAGGAGGGCAGGTGGTTGTACAATGGATGTAGCAGCGGTCTGTGCTCTTGTTGGCTTTCCTGCAGCTCCACCAGACACCTGAACACGTCCGCTTGTGCCCCCATTAGCCTCAGCATCGCTGCCTCTTCTCATCACTTAATGCTTTCCTGGACTCTGCCACTGAATGCCTCCATGCATTCAGCTGTGCCCTGTCAGTGCAGGAGGACTACATGAGCTCGGAAAACATGTTATCGCACATCATTTTTTCGCCTTCTAATCTGCGGTAACCTCAGGGATGAAGATGGTAGGGGGAGCATAGAAACATTTGCAACTGCAGGGGGATAAAGAGGGAGAGTAAAATTTAAGATGATACATTTCTGAGAACAAAAGGGAGACTCTTTCACAGTGAATCAAGCAATTCACAGAAGACAGCACATGCGCTTTAGGTACAAGGTCGATTTAGCCTTTTATACTGAGTGCCTGCCGGTACGGTGACACATCACACACGGCTGGGCAACAGAATTCGGTTTCCAGGCAGCCATGGTAAGCCAAAGGGTATGTGGTGTTGGCTTCTAATGCCTTAATAACATGTGGGAATGGTTTCAAACTGCAGCATCCTACTTTCCCATAGCAAGCAATACCAGTTGGGTTTCCCATTTAAAAGGAGGGGCAGCGGTTTTTGGGTGGATGTGCAGCACACACCTTCCCCCCACCCCACTGCATGGCTGTTCTCAGGGGTGAGCCCTTTTAGCCAAGTGCAAACAGCCCAGCATGACCGGGGTCCTTTTACTGTTCCCTTACAAAAATTCCCGTATTTCAACCAGGTGACCATGGATAATATCACTCTCCTGAGGCTAACATAGAAAGATATAGACCAAATGTTGCTTGAATGCGACCAAAACCCAGGGCCATTCGCTGCCATGCTTTGTGCTGCAGTGATTCCAGACTACTTGCTACTGCCTTGGCGTGGTAAAGTGTCCTACCGTGGAGGATGAAATAAGGCAGCCCTCCCCAGAAACCTTCTGCAAAGGCTTCCAAAGTACCTCCAGGAGAGCTTCATGAAGATGTCTCTGGAGGATTCCTGCTCCATCCCCAGACAAGTTAACAGACTTTTCCAGTATCTGTACTGGCTGCAGATGCATCCCAAGTCTTCAGGACAAATCAGACATTAAACACTATTGCTTTTAAACCCTGTACTGTAGTTACAAATGTGCACTCACCAGAGGTGCCTTCACTTTCAGGATTGGGGATCCCAGCTTGGGAGGGTATTGGCTCCAGGGTGATGAAAAGGTCCTGGCTGCCAGGGAGGACGGATTCACCGCTTGCCTGCTGTGCATTCTTCTCCTCCTCCTCTTCCTCATCCACAAAATCCTCCTCCTCCCTGTTGCGTGAGACTCCCCCATTGCAGATGTCCACGGACAATGGTGGGATAGTGGTAGGGTCCCCCTCTAGAATGTAATGCAGCTGATCATAGAAGCAGCATGTATGGGGCTCTGACCCAGAGCGACCGTTTGCATCCTTTGTCTTTTGGTAGGCTTGCCTGAGCTCCTTAACTTTCATGCAGCACTGCTGTGTAGCCTCTATCATACCCTGTGCGATTTTTGGCATATATATTATCATTTCTTCTTTTTGACTGGAGTTCTGTCTGCACAGATTTTTCTCGCCACACAGCAATCAGATCCAGTGTCTCCCGTTCAGTCCATGCTGGAGCTCATTTGCGATTCTGGGACTAGTGCTGCTGAGCTTGCTCCACTGTCCAAACAGGACATGAAATTCAAAATTTCCCGGGGCTTTTCCTGTGTTCCTGGCTAGTGCATCGGAGTTGAAAGTGCTGTCCGGAGCGGTCACACTGGAGCACTCTCCCGGAGGCCAATACCATTGAATTGTGTCTACTCTACCCCAAATTCGACACAGCAAGGTCGATTTTAGCGCTATTCCCCTTGCCGGAGAGGAGTACACACATTGAATTTAAGAGCCCTTTAGGTCGACAGAACTGGGTTGGTTGTGTAGACGCATTATAAAATCGACCTAATGCAGCTAAATTCGACCTAATCCCATAGTGTAGACCAGGGGTTGGATAGCTGCTATTGCCATCTCAGCCAACTTTGTTCACATGTGGCATATTTTGCAAATGTCACTCAGACTGGAAAAAAATAAAAATAATAATAAAAATCAAGCTTAGTCTGAAGACTGCGTAAAGTATTGTCATTTAGTGTATGAAAGATCATGTCCTATAGTATGTATTAACAACTTGTCTAATGGGTCAGAGATGATACTTTCTGGCATGAGCACTAGGGTCAGAGTTAAGGTTTAGCTTCTAATCTTATATGTCTTGGCTTTACAAATTGATTTCTCAGGCTTAACATTGTTTTAATGCGTACTGGTTTTGCTTGGAATGTGTTTTGGTGTCTTGAAATTCATTGTGTGTGTACTGAGACTCCTTCTATGTAAGACTGAGTCATTTTGCAGGTATCTGGAGTTTCCCTTCACTTCACCAAAACTGATTGTGGCCTGTTACCAGAGCACAGCTCTGGTGATCGTGAGCAGCCACAGCTGGTGCAGTTGTCATCTCCTCCAGCTCCTCGTAAATCAGAACAATAGATTGGAGAGACAGTCAGCCTTTCTTGCTGTTGTATATGTATCACCTGTACATACACAAATACCTCACGCTGCTCATTGCTCTCTTACAGCTTGAATGCGTTGGGAGTGTGGACAGTGGTCTGACCACCATGAGCTGGAGTCCTGACCAGGAGCTTGTCCTGCTGGTTACAGGTACAGATTATAGTCTGTTTGTAAACTCTGTTGAGCAAATACAAGATAGTTTAGCACAGCCTTGTATCAGTTTTCATAGAGCCGAATTCTGCCCCTTTGCTCACCCCCGAACTATGCTTGCGTAATCCAGTTACCTGGCCCTGAACAATTATGACACACACGTGTTCTGGTTCAGCAGCTTTACAGATCTCTCTCAAGGAAATAAAATCTGGTGCTGCATTCAAAAAAGCTGGGATAGTTGTGTTAAATTCCTCGTGACATTCTTCATAGCAGAAATTGCTTCTAATCCTTTGTATAAGAAGCAACAGCAAAAGATAGTCATAAAGTTGAAGACCAGAAAGGATCACCAGATCTAGTTTGTCCTCCTATATAGCACAGGCCATTAACATCATCCAGCACCCCCACACAAAACCTGACAACTGAAATTAGTCTCCTGCGGACTGTAATATATTTGTCTAAACTAGGGCCATCAAGCAATTAAAAAAATTAATCGCAGTAAATTGCACTATTAAACAGTAATCGAATATCATTTACTTAAATATTTGTGGATGTTTTCTACATTTTGAAATACATTGATTTCAGTTATAACACAGAATACAAAGTGCACAGTGCTCACTTTATATTGATTTTTATTACAAGTATTTGTACTGTAAAAAACCCAAAAGGAATAGTATTTTTCAATGCACTACAGTACTTAAGTGAAATCTCTTTATCCTAAAAGTTGAACTTACAAATCTAGAATTATGTACAACCCTCCTCCCCCCCCGCATTCAAAAATAAAACAATGTAAAATTGTAGAGCCTGCAAGTCCACTCAGTCTTACTTCAGCCAAGCAAGTTTTTTTACATTTGTAGGACATACTACTGCCTGCTTCTTATTTACAATGTCACTTGAAAGTGAGAGCAGGCATTCTCATGGCACTGTTGTAGCTGGTGTCGCAAGATATTTACGTGCCAGATATGAATCTTTAACACATGCCCCTTCATGTTTCGACCACCATTCCAGGGGACATGAGTCCATACTGATGACGGGTTCTGCTCGATAACAATCCAAAGCAGTATGGACTGCCACATGTTCGTTTTCATTATCTGAGTCAGATACCACCAGCAGAAGGTTAATTTTCTTTTTTGGTGATTCATGTTCTGTAGTTTCCGCATCGAAGTGTTGCTCTTTTAAGACTTCTCAAAGCATGCTCCACACCTCATCCCACTCCAATTTTGGAAGGCACTTCAGATTCTTAAACCTTGGGTCGAGTGCTGTAGTTATCTTTAGAAATCTCACATTCGTACTTTCTTTGTGTTTTGTGAAATCTGCTGCGAAAATGTTCATAAAATGAACGTGTGCTGGGTCATCATCCAAGACTGCTATAGCATGAAATATATGGCAGAATGTGGGTAAAACAGAGCTGGGGACATACAATTCTTCCACAAGGAGATCAGTCACAAATTTAATTAACCTATATATATATATATTTTTTTTTAATGAGGGTCATCAGCATGGAAGCTTGTCCTCTGGAATGGTGACTGAAGCATGAAGGGGCATACAAATGTTTAGCATATCTTGTACGTAAATACCTTGCAATGCCGGCTACAAAAGTGCCATACAAATGCCTATTCTCACTTTCTGGTGACATTGCAAATAAGAAGAGGGCAGCATTATCTCCTGCAAATGTAAACAAACTTGTTTGTCTAAGCATTTGGCTGAAGAAGAAGTAGGACTGAGTGGACTGGTAGGCTCTGAAGTTTCCATCGTTTTGGTTTTGAGTGCAGTTATGTAACAAAAAATTCTAAATTTGTAAGTTGCACCTTCACAATAAAGAGTTTGCACTACAGTACTTGTATGAGGTGAAGTGAAAAATACTATTTCCTTATTTTTACAGTACAAATATTTGTAATAAAAATAAATACTTTGATTTCAATTACAACACAGAATACAATGTACATGAAATACAATACAATGTACACGAAAATGCAGAAAAACATCCAAAATATTTAATACATTTCAATTGCTATTCTATTGTTTAAGAGTGCGATTAAAACTGTGATTAATTTTTTTGAGCTAATTGTGTGAGTTAACGGCCATTAATCAACAGCCCTAGTCTAATTTATTGTGTTCCACAGACAGAACAGGAGGGCCCAAGGTGCCCCAGTGCCCAAGGTCCCTGGATTGGCATGGAATTGATTAGTGACATACACCAAGATAACCCTGGCAAGTGATCAGCATCCCAGGCTGCAAAGGAAGGCAAAAAATCCCAAGGTCACTGCCAATCTGATCTGGGGGAAGATGTCTTCTTCACCCCACATATGGCCTGTTAGACTCTGAGCATGTGAGCAAGAACCAGCCACCCAATCACCTGAGAAAGAGAGTGCTTAGTGCCACCTCAAAGCATCGGCCCACCTCAGCCAATTTTCTATCTCTAGCCATGGCATCTCAGATGCTTCAGAGGAAGGAGCTTGGAAAAAAAAACCCAGAATACTTTGTGAGGGGAATATCCTTTCCTGACCTCTGCAGGTGACCAGCTGAAGCCCTGAAGCATGAGATTTTTTAAGACTATCTGACATGGACCAGGAGTGACTCTAAGAACTGCCAGGCCCTGCCATGCAATTCCACTTGTACTTATGTCCAGCTTTCTCTCAAAATTAAGTTGTTTGCCTGCACAACTCCTACTGGGAAACTTCCAGAACCTCATCCCTCTGATGGTTAGAAACCTTCAGATTTCCAGCCTGAATTTGTTCATGGCCAGTTCATATCTTTTTGTTGTTGTGTCATTATTGTCCTTTATCTTTGATCACTCCTCTTCTCCCTCCCTGTTATCCCCCCCCCCCCCCCCCCGCCCTGATGTATTTATAGAGAGTAGTCACGTCCCCTCTTGACCTTTGTTTTGCTAGGCTTAGCAAACCAAACTCTTCCAGTCTCCCCGCATAAGATAGGCCTTCATTCCCCCGATCACTTATTTGCACCAGTTCCAGTTTGAATTCATCTCTCTTGAACGTGGGTGATCAGAATTGTACAGGCTCCAGATGAGGTCTTACCAGTGCCTTGTAAAATGGCATTACTACTTCTCTCTCTCTCTCTCTCTCTCTCTACTGGATATGTCCTTCCTGATGCATCATTGGATCATATTTGCCTCTTTTGCAACTGCATCACATTGGTGGCTCATTGTCATCCTGTTATTGACCAAGGCACCCAGGCCTCTTTCCTTTTCTGTCACTTCCAGCTGATGAACCCCCACTTGATAGCAGATGTTTGTTTAGACCCTAAATGCATGACCTTGCACTTCCCACTATTAAATTTCATCCCATTTCTGTACGCCAGTTCTCAAGGTCATCCAGGTCTTCCTATATAATATTCCAGTCCTCCTCCATGTTGACGATACCTCCCAACTTTGTATTGGAGAATCATAGAGATGCAGGGCTGGAAGGAACATCAAGAGATCATCCAGTCCAGCTCCCTGTGCAGAGGTGGGGCCAAGTAAACCTAGACCATCCCTGATAAGTGTCTGTACAACCTGTTGTTAAAAACCTCCAATGATGGGGATTCTACAGTTCCCTTGGAAACCTATTGCAGAACTTAAGTACCCTTAGAGTTTGGCTTTTACGGCTATCTAACCACAGTCTCCCTTGCTTCAGATTTAAGCCCATTACTTTTTGTCCTCCCTTCAGTGGACATGGGGAGCAATTGATCAGTCTTCTTTATAACAGCCCTTAACATATTTGAAGACTGTTATCAGGTCTCCCACAGTCATCTTTTTTAGTCCTCTAACTTACCTGTTCGTTCCCTGTTTTGTCTTGTGTTCCTTCTGCCTTGTAAATATTAATTGTGTTGAGCAGGGGTGGGCAAACTTTTTGGTCCAATGGCCACATCAGGGAATAGAAATTTTATGACTGGCCATGAATGCTCACAAAATTGGGATTGGGGTTGGGGAGGGGGTGAGGGGTGTGGGCTTTGGGGTGGGGCTGGGGATGAGGAGTTTGGAGTGTAGGAGAGTGGTCCAGGCTGAGATTGAGGGGTGTGGAGAGTGGGAGGGGGATCAGGGCTGGGGCAGGGGGTCGGGGCATGGTGAGAGGCTGAGGGGTGCAGACTCCGAGCGGTGCTTACCTCAAGCGGCTTGTCCCTTCTCTGGCTCCTAAGCGGAGGCGTCGCCAGGTGGCTCTGCACACTGCCCCATCCACAGGCACTGCCCCTGCAACTTCCGTTGGAGTGTGTAGGAGCCGGAGCGGGACCGTGCCACAGTTTCTGGAGCTGCGTGGTGCGACCCCAACCCTGCGCCCCGGCTGGAGCACTGGAGCAACCCCCGACCCAGCACCAAAGCCGAAGCAGGCTGAGCTGCATGGTGTGGTCCCCCGTTCTGCAGTGGGAGCTCATGGGCCGGCCTAAAACGGATCCGGCCTGCAGGCTGTAGTTTTCTCACCCCTGGTGTTGACTATTTGGTCACCATTAACCTTTTTAAAGAAGACTGAAGCAAAATAGTATTAAATACCTCAGCCTTCTTGATGTCGTCAGTTAATAGCTCTCCTTCCCCACTAAATGGAGGACTAACACTTCCCTTTTCTTTCTCTTGTTCTATAAATATATTAGGAACCTTTTCTTTTTGTCTCTTATCCCTTTACTAGTTGTAATTTACTTTGCACCTTAACCTTTCTGATTTTTGTCCCTCGGTGCTTGAGCTATTGTTGTGTACCCCTTCCTGCAATATGTCCATACTTCCACTTCTTGTAGGGTTCTGTTTTGATTTTCGGGTAATTAGAGAGTTTCTGTATTGGCTCCATATTGGCCTCTTAGTATTTTTCCTATCTTTTCTTCACATGAGGATAGTTTGCAATTGTACCTTTAATATTTTCTCCTTGAGAAACTGCCAGTTCTCTTGAACTCCTTTTTTGTTTAGATTTTCTTCCTCTGGAATCATCAGCAAATTTCATTAGCACACTTCTACTTCTTACACCAAGGTCATGAATAAAAATATTATGTAAAAGTGGACCCAGGGCTGATCCTTGAGGAGCTCCACTAGTAACCTCCCTCCAGTTGTTCAACTTTGAGCACAACCTGTTGCCTTTTTCTTCTTGAGTCAGTTCCTTACTCACCTTACATGTCTTGTATTAACTGTAAAATTCTGCGGTACAATCCAGACCAGTGAGGAACTGCGTCACCCCTGCCCTGCAAATGTGGGTGCCTCCAATTGGTTTGCTGCTGTTACTCCCACCTGGGCCGCTCACAGTCAGATAGCATGCAGGTCCCACTCTGAGTGTATGTGTATAGCTGCAACCTGCAAGCCACACACCAATCACACTCTGGCTTCCACCAGCCTTGGTTACCCACTTGCAGGGTGACCCCAACACACTCCCAGTCCCAGATTTTCTCCCAGAACATGTGTTCTGCTCTGTCCTGCCCTCTCCTGAGCAGTCCAGATATATTAGATCCATTGTCTCTCTAAGAAGATCAGTATACAACAGTCTGCTACTTTAAATGTAGTTCCCCCATTAGCCCAGTTTAACCACAACACGGATTAGTTTTGATTAAAAAATAAAACAAGTTTCTTTATCTACAAAGAGAGATTGTTAAATGTGTACAAGTACAAGGCTTTAATGTCATAAATGGTCACAATAGAAAGGAAGATAAAACACTTCCTAGTACTAAGCAAACTAGACTTGATTCAAGATAAAAATTCTTAACCACATGCTCCTAGGAACAGGGCTGACCAAATTTCAGATCGAGCTCTTTTCCAAAGTCAGATGAGCTGGTTTTAGTTGTCATCTTAGGTGAAAGAGCAAGAGATGTATAAGGAGAGAGAACTTGGGTTGTTTTTATAGTTCAGTCACCTTTTGAAATGCATTTTCCTGAGGGCTGCCTCTAGTTCCTTCCCACTGTGAGGAAGGAGACAAGGAATCCAGCTGTGAAATAAGTTCCATGCTGTTGTTTGCAAAGATGCAGATCTATTTGTTCCTGCCCCACACCCCTTCGTTGCCAAAGAATGTGACCAGTGATGGCCTATCAGCTTCGATGACACTTGGCTAGAGGCATCAGCTTGTCCTTTATCTTTGAGAAACAGGTTTGTTTACCCCCTCCTCAGACTTGTCTAGTAAACACACTTCAGTCATGATTTCAGCTTACGTTCGTAACTTTACATATAACATTGCTACACACGTTTCATCATGGTATTACTGACCATTGAGTTATTAGTTTTCAAGTGATACGTCACAAGGCCTATTGTGTACAAAGATTTATTTAGGGTGTGAATACAGGGGTGCATTCAGTCACAGTCGTAAATAAAAGTATTGAGTAAAATTGTTCTCAAGGCTGATGCTTGGGGAACTCCACTAGTAACCTCTCTCCTGTCCAATAGTTCATCTTTGAGCACAATTGTTTTCCTTTTCCCCTTGAGCCAGTTCCTTTTCTACCTTACAGTTCTTGTATTAATCCCCATGTTCTCTAATTTAACTAATTTGTCATGTAGTCCCATGTCAGATGCTTTACTGAAGTCCAAGTATATTAGATGAAGCAAAAGGCTTGGTTTTTTAAAGGTGCACATGAGAGACCAAAATAAGTGGACAAGTTTTACTCTCCTTTTCTTATGAGCCTCAATGATGAATCAAGGGGAGCTCTCTGGCTCTTCTGAAACATCTGGAGGTCTTAAATGCAAGAAAAAATTATCAGCTTCTTGCTGTATTCTCCCTGGTATGGTCTTTATATTGAGGTCTCAATGCGATTATTGAAGGAACTTCTGCTGGGCAAAGAGGCTGCAAACTCTGCTTGACCCAATCCTACAAGGTGCTGAACATTATCTGCAAAGCACTAAATGTCCTCAACTCCAACTAATTTGAGTAGCAGCATAGTGTTCTTTGTAAAATACTTATAGCACCTGTTCTCCCATAGGAAATTGTGATCTTCTCTACTTATAGGAATTACTGTCAACTTAAAATCTAGTCCAGGGGTCGGCAACCGATGGCACACAAGCCAATTTTTAATGGCACGCGGCTGCCTGCTGGGACTCCACGTGCCATTAAAAATCCTGCTGACGCGGCAAGCCGTGGGGTCCGCGGTCCTGGGCCGGAGTGCCGACTCGAGCGCAGCAAGCCGCTGCCCCCTCCACCACCTTCTCCTAGAGCCCTGCCACCATGTGCACAGCGCTCTGAGGGCTGGGGCTAGGTGCTTCCGCGGGGCAGCATTTGGCTCCATGGGGAGGGAAAGATGCTCCCTGCTCATCCGGAGCCCTGCTGCTGCCACATAGTGCTCTGAGGGGTGGGGCGGGGCGCAGCAGGGCTGCGCGCACGGGGGCAGCGGTGGCAGGGCTCCGGATGAGTGAGGAGCCTCATGGTAAGGGGGCCAGCTCTGGGGCTGGGGGGTTTTGGAGCATGAGCTTTCGTCGGGTGAATACCCAAATTTGTCGGCATGCATGCCCTGATTGGTACCCCACACATACCCAGCCCCTACCACGAAACCTTGCACCCCCCTCACATGCCCCCAGCCCTTGCCTGATCTTGCACCCGCCACATCCCCAGCGCCCCCCCCAATTCCACCCCCACTCTGAGCACCAAACAGGGAGCCCTGACCCCTACCTCACATTCCCACCGTGCACCACACACCCATGGGACGCTGCCCAGGTAAGTGCCCCACACCAACTCCTGCGCCAACCCTGAGCCCCCTCGTTTCAATTCTAGCTCTAGCCAACCCTTCACCCCAGCCCTGTGCTCGGTCCACTCAACTCTCAGATCAGGCAGAGAGGGAAGAGAATGGGCCAGAACCAGGGAGAAGTAGTACCACTGTTGTGGGCAGGGCGCGAGACCCAGACCGCAGCGGGCTGAGCGGTCCGGCCCGGGATCCTGGCTGGCAGGAGCTGAGAGAGGAACCCATGAGCCGGCAGCGGCCTGAGCCACTCAGCCCAGCTGCAATTCTGGGGTTCCCAGCGCCACCAGCGCCACATAGCCGCGTGCCGGTGTGGGGTCTGGCGCCAGACCTTTCCTCAGTGGGGTCCGGCGCAGGCACCGCTCAGCCCACGCGCTGATCTGGGTCCTGGCACAGCCCCACCTGCCGTCGTCTGGGGTTTGGTGCCAGACCCTTCCTAGTTGGGTCCAGCCGCAGGCCCACAGGCTCAAGTGCCGGCCTAGAGTGAACAGAAACCGCAGACCAGCAAGCGGGCTGAGTGGTAGGTGGCGTAAGATCAACATTTTATTTAATTTTAAATGAAGCTCTTAAACATTTTGAAAACATTGTTTATTTTCACATACAACACTATGTGTAGTATATATAATTATAGAAAAGACCTTCTAAAAAACCGTTAAAATGTTTGACTGGCACGTGACCTTAATTAGATAGAATACAATGAGACTTGGCACACCCACTTCTGGAAGTGCCGACCCCTGATCGTAGTCCAGTTTCAAAGTTGAATTTGAGGTAGTGTTCAAGAACTGCTGCCTCTGAGGGTATGTCTGCACTGATGTGGATATTCGATTTCACATAAACCGTTTTTGGTAAAACAGTTATATTAAATTCGACGTGCATGTGGCCCCACTAAGCACATTAATGTCGTGGTGTGCGTCCATGTACCGAGGGTAGCGGTCAATTTCCGCGAGCATGCACTGTGTGCTAATATACTATCACTAGTTCCCAGCAGTCTCCCCCGCCCATTGGAATTCTGGGTTGAGATCCCAATGCATGATGGTGCAAAAACAGTGTCGCGGGTGATTCTGGGTAAATTATGTCACTCAGTCCTTCTCCATGAAAGCAACGGCAGACAATATTTCGCCCCTTTTTTCCCTGGATTGCCCTGGCAGGCGCCATAGCACAGCAACATGGAGCCTGTTTTGCCTTTTGTCACTTGTCACCGTGTGGTGTACTGGATGCCGCTGACAGAGGCGGTACTGCAGTGCTACACAGCAGCATTCATTTGCCTTTGCAAGTAGCAGAGATGGTTACCATCCCTATTGCACTGCCTGCCATTGTAAATTGGCGATGAGATGACAGTTATCAATCATTTTGTACCATCTGCTGCTGTCATGGGTGCTCCTGGCTGGCTCGCTGAGGTTGGCCGGGGGCGCATGGACAAAAATGGGAATGACTTGCCGGGTCATTCCCTTCTTTATGTTTTGTCTAAAATAGAGTCAGTCTTGCCTAGAATATGGGGCAAGTCTACTAGAGAGCCAGAGAGCACAGCCGTTCTGGGTCAGAGCCCAGAGATCTCTGCAGAAATGATGAGCTGCATGCCATTCTAGGGTGGCCCCTGCAACAACCCACCCATTGCTCCTCTTCCCCAACCCTCCTGGGCTACCATTGCAATGTCCCCCATTTGTGTGATGAAGTAATAAGGAATGCAGGAATAAGACTTTAGCGAGATAAAATGAGGGAGAGCTAGTCTGCTGTGATAGTCCAGGCAGGACATTAAAGGGTGGGGTGAGAGGAAGGCAGCCTCCCACTGCTATGATTAGTCCGGGAGTACAGAATCTTTTCTTTAGACATGAAAGGGGAGTTGGGGGGTGCTGATGCAGCTCAGGCTCCAGCTGCTATGATGAGGACAGTTACCAAGCATTTGTACCATCTGCCAGGAATGACAGGGAGTCATTCCCGTTTTTACCCAGGCGCCCCCGGCCAACCTTACTGAGGCCAGCCAGGAGCACTCATGGGATGATGACGGTTTTCCACCATTTTGTACGTCTGCCATCAGGGAAGGAAGGGGAGGGGATGCTGCTGTTCACCGTCGCAGCACCGCGTCTACTAGCAGCATGCAGTAGACATATGTGACATTGAAAAATGGCAAGAAACGATTTTTTCCTCTCTTCTTTCACGGGGTGGGAGGGTGGTAATTGATGAGAATATACCCTGAACCACTGGGACATGGTGTTTGACCTACAGGCATTGGGAGCTCAGCCAAGAATCAAATGCTTTTCGGAGATTGCGGGGACTGTGATAGCTGGAGTCCTCAGTCCTCCTCCCTCCCTCCATGAGCGTCCATTTGATTCTTGGGTTTCCGTTACGCTTGTCACGCAACACTGTACTGAGTCCCTGCTGTGGCCTCTGTTTATCATAGCCTGGAGATTTTTTCAAATGCTTTGTGTTTCGTCTTCTGTAACGGAGCTCTGATAGAATAGATTGTCTCCCCATACAGCGATCAATCCATATCTCCCATACGTCCATGCTGGAGCTCTTTTGGATTTGGACTGCATCGCCACCCATGCTGATTAGAGCTCCACGCTGCGCAAACAGAAATGAAATTCAAAAGTTCAAGGGCTTTCCTATCTAACTGGCCAGTGCATCAGGAGTCAATTGGTTCAATCCAGAGCGGTCACAATGGTGCACTGTGGGATACTGCCCAGAGGCCAATACCGTCGATTTGCAGCCACGCTAACCCTAATCCGACATGGCAATACCGATTTCAGCGCTACTCCTCTCGTTGGGGAGGAGTACAGAAACCGGTTTAAAGAGCCCTTTATATCGATATAAAGGGCCTCGTTGTGTGGACGGGTGCAGAGTTAAATTGGTTTAACGCTGCTAAATTCAGTATAAATGCGCAGTGTAGACCAGGCCTGAGTCTCCCTGCCAGTTTTTGTGGCTTTACAATCATATTTTCTTGTTATTGAGAGTGATATCTTTTCCCCTCTCCTTTTGCTACATGACAAACAGGGGAACTGAATTCAACCTTCTCTCTGACACTGGAGAATACCACACACGTAATTTTTAATCTTGGCTTGTATGTTTACCATGCAGGTCAGCAAACTCTTATAATGATGACAAAGGACTTTGAACCAATTACTGAAAAGGAGATCCACCAGGATGACTTTGGGGAAGGTGAGTTGTTGCAATGAACAGACATTCAAAAGTATTTCAATGTTATCTCATAAAAATGAATGAAATGAACAAACAGACCTGCATGAACTCTGCCCAGGAGGCAGCAGGATACTACTGTCAGGTTAGTAGATTGTGGCTGAGTGTCAATATTTTTCTTGGCAGCAGAGGCTCTAAATGTGCCAAACCTGCTGCACAGTTACCCAGCTGCTGCAGTGCTGTTAGCCACATGTATCGCTAGGAAATGCATCCCACAGAATAGCTCTAAGAGCTTGTCCTCTAAAAGCCTGCACCATGGGCTAGGAAGGCATGCTGCCTTGGGGTTCTATTTATCTGTCAAACTGCATGGTGTCATTTTGTAAGTCTTCAGATACTGCAATTGTCTCTCCTGCAGGAAAGTTCATCACTGTTGGTTGGGGCAAAAAGGAGACACAGTTCCATGGATCAGAGGGCAAACAGGCAGCTCATCGCAAGCAAATGGTACTGCACTGACATATGAGGTCTCTATGCTGCCCGGATGGGACAGCTATACAGAGAGAGCTATCGTCTTTCCCTCTGTGCTATGCAGACGCTCCTGCTTCTTCCCTGGCATTCTGTCCTTATTTCTACCCGTTTCTTTATCATCTAATTTGTTCACTTGATTTAAGTCAAATACTTTTTCCTTCTCTCTACTTCAGTAATGCAGTGTTGAATGCCTGTAATGCTCACTTAGCACTGACAGGTTAGGAGTGGTTTTCAAACACAGTAGGCAGCACAAATAGTGCTGCCTGGAGTTCCGCTTGCCCAATGCTTCCCATTATAAGACCCTCTCTTCAGTTGCTTATATCTTTGCCAAACTTTAACTGTTTGCATTGAAACTTCCATGCCAGGTGTCTGCCACAGGATTTTTTTTTTAAAGTTTCACCTAAAATGGTTCAGCTGTTTTTCTGAGAACGAGATTGGGAAGAGTATTTTGTTTTACTCAAGTTTTTAAAAAGTATTTACAGCTGTTTCATTGACAAACTATAGCACCCCAAACTTTGGGGCACAAACTTGAAATTTGGCAAGGCATTTGTGTCCGGCATGTGCCTTTTGCTGTTTCCATGAAAATTCACCAAAATTGGTCAAGTTATAAACCTTCGGGAAGTCTTATTTCACACTTGTTAAAGTGCAGCAGCTAAATTCTCTGGAGATGCTGTTTGCACTGAGCATTCTCTGTCCCCTCATAGCTCCTACATGACAACTGGGCTGCACATACACCATTCCAGGCTTCAGGGTCTGAGCAGGACTTTCCCTACAATTGCTGTCCCTGGCTGAATGGGGCTGCTATGGCACGAGAGCTGAGAGCAGGGATATTGTGTCCTTTGGGGGGTCCAGGGAGTGTGGAGCAGTAAGCAACCTGACTTGAGCGCAGAGGGACGAGAGTTGGGTGGGGAGGTGGTAGATTGGTGCAAGAAGCTAATGCGAGGCTGGGGAGGTGGGGGAGACTGATATAGGACAAGGAGTTGGGAGTGCTTTAAGCTGGCTGGGCAAGGAGACTGAGACAAGGTGCCTGGGGGAATAGACTGGAGCTAGCATGAGGGGAAGTCTGCGACTGGTTTGGGGTGCCCCCAGGGGGAGGTGAGGGCTGGCTGGGCAAGGAGACTGGGCCTGGAACGTGGAAAATGGAGAGCAGTGGAGACTGGCACTGGGAGACAAACTGGGACAGACTGGAGAGTACAGAGCAGGAGGGGGGTCAGGCTTTGGGGGAAATGGGCAGAAAGGTCTTTGCCCACTAGAGCATGCTCCCCTCCTGAGCCCGGAATGGAGCTCAGGGTCCCTGAGTCTTATCATTTCTCTATCAGCAAGTATCTGAAACCCACTGGCAAAGTGGCTGGTCCCAGTTGCAGCTCAGAGTTACGAACACCTCGGGAATGGAGGTGGTTTGTGATTCTGAACAAAAGTTTATGGTTGTTCTTTTAAGAGTTTACCACTGAACATTAACTTAATACAGCTTTGAAAGTTTACTGTGCAGAAGAAAAATGCTGCTTTCCCTTTATTTTTTTAATAGTTTATGTTTAACACAATGCTATACTGTATTTGTGTGCATGCGCATGTGTGTTTGTCTGCTGCTGTCTGATTGTGTAATTCTGGTTCAAAATGAGGTGCGTGTGGTTGAGTGGTCAGTTCGTAACTCTGGTGTTCATAACTCTGAGGTTGTCCTCTACTGCTAACAGTTACTCAGTTTACGTTTTAGAGGTCTATGCTGTGGGTCTACGCTTCCAGCCCTCTGATGGCATGTGTGGGTGTCAAATTCAGTGTGATGTCACATGGTGGAATTTTTTTTTCTATTTACTTTTTTAAATCCTAGGAAATAACACAAACAAAACTAAGTTAAAGAAACACTAAGATGGTAAAGTCAAGCACTCAAGAGTTATGAAAAGCCAGAATGAAGGGTACCTGTACAGCCTTAACTCTGCTCCCTTGTATGTTTACATTATGATACTGTCTTTAATTACATGATCACATACAGTTTTTTCCACAGGACCTCTGTCTTATTCAGCGTACAGGATGGACAGTGGTGACTTAATGAGAGCTAGTCAATATTTTATTTTAGCCACATAATTCAATGTGTGTCTCAGGCTTTATTTTTTTTCGCACTGTTTGAACTCTGCTATGAAGATGAAATTCTGAATTTCCTCCTGGGCTCTTCTTTGGCGCTTCATCACCAAAGTGAGTGCTTCCCAAACATTAACAAATGTATCTTCACAGCACCCCTGTGAGATGTGCAGTGTTATTGGGAATTGAGGCACAGATTAAAGCCAAAAGATTCCACTAATTTTGGATGCCCAGTTTGAGAGACTTGAGGCATGATTTTTCAGCCTACATACTATTGTATAGTGCTTCGTATGTTCACAGCACAGCTCCTGTTAACCTGAGTTACAGCTGTGAGTGCTCAGCACTTCTGCAGATCAGACCCCAGGGTCTCAAGTTCAGGGTCCCAGAAAATGAGGAGCACACAGTTAGTGATTGATCACCTCTTAATGTTTTGGTGCTTTGCCCGGCATCACACAAGAACCCTGTGGCAGACGGAGGGATAGAATCCTCTTCTCCAGAGTGGCATTCAACTGTTCTAACCAGA
This sequence comes from Chelonoidis abingdonii, assembly GCF_003597395.2. NCBI lineage: Eukaryota > Metazoa > Chordata > Testudines > Testudinidae > Chelonoidis > Chelonoidis abingdonii. Next base: position 137,154,187 of record NC_133774.1, read on the forward strand.
AGACCAGCCTTTCTCTTTCTGCAGTTCCCTACCTCATTCGCTGCACGCCTTCAAACTTCTGCAACCCATCAGACAGGGTCCCACAGACAACAGCCCCCTTCACTACACAGCCCTGGTTCATCCCTAGAGCACAGTCTGTCCTGTTCACTGAAAAAGTGAGGAGACCTGTGGCTAAAATGGATTTGATTGTCATTAAAAGCTGTATCATAATGCAGGCGCACAAGGGGGCCAAATTAAGGTTGCGTGGACAATCTTCAGATGCATCTGAAGAAGTGAGGTTTTTTACCTACGAAATATGCCCAAATCTGTTAGTTTTTAAGATGCCACTGGACTCGTCGTTTTTGCGGGTACAGACTAACATGGCTAGCCCCCCAAGTCTTATTACTGGCATTTCCTAACTGTTGAGTGCTTAACTTTGCCACCTTAATGTTCTTTTAACACCTGTTCTTGTTGTTGTTGATGTAATAAACTACATAATGGACTTGCAAAGGGCAGGGGCAGCCAAGAGCTTTCTGTAGCCAAAGGCCATTTCAGCAGCAGCCATTTCAGACTTGCACCTGATCCTTTGGTTTTTCTTGTATAACTTCAGGAAGTGCCACCTGCTTCATCCTCTGATGATGGCCGACCCCGAGTCACCTGGAGAGGAGATGGGCAGTTTGTAGCAGTGAGCGCTATTTGTCCACAGACAGGTATGGGATTAACTGATCTAGAAAACCTGCCCAGCCCTAAATTGAAGTGTTTACCTGTGCTGGTGTGGGAGGCTGTTACCAGTTTATCAAGATGGCAAAGCCGCCTTACTTTGTCATATTTAGTAACTGGCAATTAAAGAAAAAAGCTGAAGGTTTTTCCTTCCATTTTGAGCCTAGTGTTCAGTATAGATGGGTCTGAGTCAAACTCTCGACCTGAAACACCCCTGTGCAGGAAACGGGGGCCCAGATTCTGACTTCACAGCTCTGCTCTTTCTCACTTTCCATTGACCTAATTTTCTGTCTCAGAGATTAGCCAAGGTCAGAATTGGTGTGATGGCTATTGCACAAGAGGGGTGTTATTTTATGCTGCATCCTGGAAAGCAAGGCAGTGGCTAGAATTGCTGGTGTGGTTTTTTTCGCCCTTTCACTCCTCCCTGTCACAGGCTAGGAGCAAACTTTTGAAACCATGCTCTTCTGAAAACAAACCTTCCCAAACTGCTCCTCTTGCCCGTTAGAAACACCCAGTTTATGTGGCTTTTGGCTTGGTTTCCAAGCATATTGGGGAGTATCACGACTTGCTATCACTGGCTGATACTTCACTTGTTTGGATCAAAACCTCAGGTGCTGGGTGCTGGCTGATAACACTGAGTTACAGCTGTGTCCCTACACAATTGTGATGCCAACAGAACGTCCTAGCTTATACAACCAAAGTGTGCAATTTAGGCTGCCTTCTGCAGGGCCAGACCTCAGCCTCCCCCGTCTGTTATCGGGGGCGGGGTTGTGCATTCTGTCAGAACATGGAACTGTTACCAGAGAAGCTGGTCTTCCAAACCGTTTGGATTTTGATCCTCATTTATTTCAAAAGTCAGCTGGCCCCTGGTCTCGTTTGAGACCACGCACACAAGGAGTTAATGTAGCACATCAAGCTTTCTTTTCATTGTGACTGGACCATAACTGTTCAGTGCATCTCAGAATGCAAAAGAAGTCATTTTTGGAGTCGGAACTCTCAGAAATGCAAGGAAATGTGAAACGCAGAGTTATTTGGGAAGTCTGAGTATAGAATGCGCATGACAAACTCCAAGCAGAGGAGTTATTTTGTGGCGCTTTAAGCAGGAGAATGGTCACAATCAGACTGTCCAACCTTGCGCATAGTCACTCACAGCTGTGTCATATTGTAAGCTGCACAGCAATTCCAGTGAGCCTGTCTGCAGCTGCCATTATCTGTGAGGGTGCCAGTACTTCACATTTGTGCTCTGAGTCTTCAGGAGGAAGTTGTCCCTTTCCACCCCCACCTCACCCCACTAAAAGCAGAGGACACTTCTCCTGAGTTTCCTGTTCCCCGCCACCCCCACGCTCTTACTGTTGTCTCGTGTAGGGGCCCGGAAGGTCAGAGTGTGGAGCAGAGAGCTGGTCTTACAGTCGACAAGTGAGCCTATCTCAGGACTAGAACAAGCACTGGCCTGGAAGTGAGTAATGAGCAGCCTGTGTTCCTGGTGGATGGGGTTGGGTTTTGTTCACTGGCTGTGGGGTTTCCTCAGCATCTGTCAGAGCCTGAAGGATCCTTACGCTCCTTTGTTTTCCTGCTTTGAGCTGCCCTCCTTCTGGTCAAACATGTAAGGAGGAAGAGCCGTTTAGAGCCAGACATTTCTGTTTCCCAGGACCTCCCCTTCCCCTCCCGTCCCCCTGCTCAGGAGGTAAGACGAGAGCTAGTAGGAGAGGTTAGGCCCTGTGTATAGTCTTATAGCAACACCATACCAGGCTGGCTCAGCTTTGGGAGGGACAGCAGCACTTATCCTCTCCTGTACTAATTATTTCTACAGTAGTGTTGTGAACCCTGAGTAAGGTCTGTGTGGCGGTGCCAAGAGCCTTGGCTGTGGGCCTGATAAGAGCACATGCTCTGCTGCTCCTTGCGTTTGTGTGCTTCTGGGCAAGGGCAAGCAGCTAGATGCGTTCCTTACCTTAAATCTGCAATCAGTTGTGGTCACTCATGCATTACCCCTGCATTTATTTTAAGGCCCTCTGGAAGCCTGATAGCCTCCACACAGGAGAAGCCCAATAAGCATGATGTTGTCTTCTTTGAGAAAAATGGTCTCCTTCATGGGGAATTCACCCTCCCGTTTCAGAAAGGCAAAGCCAAGGTAGGTGAGGGGTCCAGGCTGTCGCCCTCCTGTGTATGCAGTGCTTGCTGCTCCTTGGTGTGGAGACCTGTCTGCTGAACATGAAGGGTTGTGGTCAGTAGTTATGGGCCCAGATCTGAATAACCCCAAATCTAGAGTAGTCTGGATCCAGATTTCAAATTAGCTGCTAGTTCCCATCTTGATAGTGAGCTGAATCTAAACTGCAGATCCAAATTTGTGTCTAGCTCTGATCTCTGCAGACTGGGCTCTTCGTTGCCTTTAGTCATTGACAGACTTGCCCCGAATCTACAGAAAGATAGGGGAGGTAGGAAGCACCAATTTGTGACTCTTTACAAGAGAGGTTATGTGAAAGAGTCCTTTGTAGTATGCACGGGTGCCCTTGTTGACTCCAGCTGGGCACTCAGCACCCTGGGAAATTCAGCCTTCTTTAAAATCAGGCTCTTATCTCTCTCTTGGTCACAGACTGCTTAGGAGCAGGAGCAGAACAATGGGCTCAACCCATCTCCCACTGAAGACAGTGGAAGGCTTTCAGTGGCAGCACTGGAAGCTGGACCAGGCCCTGTATTTTTAAGTGCTCTCTCTACTGAGGAGACGGCAGCCTCTCCAGAGGCTCTAGCATTTGATCACCAAGATCTCCTGGAGACAACGCTTCCAGCCTCTGGACGGCCTCGCCCCAGATGGGAAGGAGGCTCTGTTTCAGCCTCACCACTGTTTCTTGAAGCTGGGATGAGGTTGCAGGCGATGCGTGGGAAAGAGTAAGATCTAAAATAGGGCAAGGCACGACTGTTGTGTGAATGGAGAGTGTGAGACTCCTCACTGAGGCCACGTCTAGACTACGCGCCGGATTGGCGCGTTAAAATCGATTGCTCGGGGATCGAAATATCGCGTCTGGTCTGGACGTGATATCTCGATCCCAGAGCGTGCTTAGATCGATTCCGGAACTCCAGCTAGACGACCGGACTTCCGGATTTGACACAGCGAGCCACGCGGATCGATCCTGCGCGGTGAAGACGGGTGAGTAAATCGATTTTAGATATTCGATTTCAACTACGCTATTCTCGTAGCTGAAATTGCGTATCTAAAATCAATTTAATCTCGTAGTGTAGACCTGGCCTGGGCTTGCTTAAGCTGTTCCCTCCCTCAGGCACTGTGCAGCGTGTATAAGAGGTTCTACTTAATGCTCCCCTTAGTTTCCTGAGACAGGGCTGGGGTCTACCATCTTAAATTCATGCCTGGGGGATTTCCTGCCATAAGCTTTATAATATGTTACTGCCTTCTGTTACCTGCAATGGTGTGCTCCCTTGTATGCTATCTGGGCAAGGAGGGAGCCAACCACCATTTTTAAGCTTGAGTAGATGATTCTGACACGGTGGTCTGCCTCGTGTATGGACAGAAACACCAATGAGAGACTCTGTCTCATCAGGTTAATGAGCTGCTTTGGAACTTAGACTCTACGATCCTGGCAGTTTGGTTGGAAGATGTTAAGAAAGAAAAGAACTCTGAGACAAACACCTATGGTAAGAATACTTTCAGTGCCCCGGCTGCCCCCAAGTGCACGTTAATTAGGAGGTGTGGAGAGGCAATAAGTCAGAAGACATGGAGAGATTCTGCTCAGTGGTCTGAGATGCCTGTGCAAGGTCAGGAGAAACTGCACTAGTTCACTAGATTTTGCTCAGGCATTGTCCAGGCCAGCTGCTTTGGAAGCAATGCCAAAGCTCACTGCCCATCAGTGGGCTTCTGAAATAGCTACGCCAGTGCGTGAAGAGCCCCCAGCCCTTAATGCTAATGTTCCCTTGGGGAAAGGTCTTTTGTGAGGAAGAGGAGGGGCACAGATGTTTTAGGTTCTTTTTGGCAGATTTTGAGGTCAGGATCACTTTGTGCTGGGTGCTACACAGAAACAGTAAGAGACAGCTCCTGGCCCAAGGAGCTCACCATCTTAATAGGCAAGATAGAGGTTGGGAGACAGGAAGGGTGGTTATCCTGCCTGTACAGATAGCAAAGTGACTGGGCTCTGGTCACATAGAGAGTCTGGTGGAACAAGGATTGAACCTGGATCGCTTGTGTTAACCCCAAAGCTAGTCTTCCTCCCTGGAACACAGGGTGACTGAAGCTTAGACAGTCCGAAGGGCTGGTGAAATAATCTTTGGCAGTGGCCATGACTGAGATAGGACCTGAGCCACAGCATTCAGCTAAAACTGCTGGATCCTTGCAAGCTGGATAGGAGGATGTGGCTGGGTGCTAGGTGTGATCTTACTGCCCCAGCCCCCATGCAGTGTGTAATGACTACATTTCTCTGTGTAGTTCAGCTCTGGACAGTAGGGAACTATCACTGGTACCTGAAGCAGAGCCTGCATTTTGGCAGCGCTGAGAAAAGCCAGCTTGTGTCACTGCTGTGGGACCCTGAGATCCCATATCGACTGCACGCACTCTGCAGGGGATGGCACGCCCTCTGCTACGACTGGCACTGGAGCACGGACTGCAGCACTGGGGAGGAGAGCCACCTTGTGGCCAACGTGGCCGTTATTGATGGAGGTGATTGTTGGAGGCCAAGTCAATGAGTGGGGATGGAGGGGGAATGTGTTAGATGTTTGTGTGTCTGGTGTTTAGCAGGTGTCTGTCTGGGGCATTGCAATGCTTGAGTGCTGCTTCTCTCACTTAGGGACATGATAAAAGACACTAGTGTGTGGGAGAGCTCCCTCCTTCAGGGCTAAATCCAAAGCCCCTCAGAGTCCGCAGGAGCTGAATTAATGGGCTTTCAATCAGGGCCTCAGTGAGCAGAGCAGCCCTTCTTTGTACCCCTCCCCACCCTCCAAGCCTCCTCTTCCTCTGGCAGTGTTGCTGTGTCTGTTACAGTCTGAGTCAGAGCTGGAGTTGCAGTTGGGGGATGGTGCATAGCCTGATTTTTCTATTTCCTCAGATAAGGTGCTGGTAACCGCCTTCCAGCATTCTGTGGTGCCTCCTCCCATGTGTACCTTCCAGCTCCAGCTCCAGCAGGCAGTGAACCAGGTCGCATTCCACACAGACCCCACAAAGAGCGCAGACCTTGCTGTCCTCGACGCCAGCAACAGGATCTCCATTTACAGAGTTGGTGTGTGTTTTCTTTTTCTCTCAGTTCCTGGGTTTGCTGCACCTCTGCTCCCTCCATGGTCTTCTCAAGGGTGTCCTTTGAGGTCTCAGACCTCCAAGTGACATGTCTATATGAGTAGGGACTGTGTTCCTCTCCCTCCAGATAAAGGATCTAGGCTTGTTGTCCCCTGCAGTTCACTCTGCTATCCCAGCAAGTCTGACATGAGTGCAGCACCTGTGGCTCACTCTCTCTCAGCACAGTGAGCAGCCAGCTTTCACAGAGCATTTATTGTATGTAGAACAGAAGAATTACAGAGAAAACAATCCTAAAGAAACGTTCAGTTTACCCACACACTGAGGGACACTCAGTTAGTTCAGCACAAGCTCTTTTACAGCACAAGCTGTTTCTTTGTCATCTGGACTTCTTGATCCGGGTCTGATCCAGCCTATGCAGCTCCTCCCAGGGGATGATACTTCTCTGGAGTTGTTTGCTTGTCCCAGGATTTTAGTCTGGGAATTTAGTGTAGCAAAATCTCATGCCGTGAGTGAGTCAGTAACAGAGGGGTCAGGGAGGAGTCATTTGATTTGTAAAAACCTACAGAATCATAATTTCAGTGGTTTCTACCTCTGTGATGTGGTAGAGGAGACTTGCTGACATCCCACCTACCCCCACTCCTAGCTTCATGTCTTGCAGTTGGAAATTTTGATAATAGTGTCATTGGATATGGGTCAAGTTGGGTGTCTTTCGAAAGCTTTCTCCCACAAATACAATGGTACCAAGCATGACAAACCTAGAATAATCATGTAGATATATAGTTCAGAAAATGTTTACAAATAAACTTATTTTAATTCTACTTTACCACAAGGATGCATTGCTTATGTTTAAGTAAAAAACAACCCTTAGTAATTCTAGGGAAGTTAACCTTTATTCATCAGTCTTCATCCATGTTGTCTCCTCTGGGGCACCACTGCTAGACACGTTGTCACACTGATCCTCATCTGCGCTGCGCTTGCATGTGTCCGTGTAAAGCGGTTTGCTCTCAAACATTTGTAGGGTGGTGAGCATCTGGTCTTTGCACACACACACGTGATTAGCTGAAGGATTGATGTAGGAGTGTGTGCTATTTCACACACAACTGCTGTAATGAGTCCATCCAGGCCTGACTGGGGAGGGTAGTTCTGGATTTGCTCAGTCATCCTGGAGTTTGCTCTCTTGATAGCAGGTATAAATGCACCCTCTTGTCTGGGGCAATTTTTCTCTATTTGTCTGTTTCTTGGAAAACATCTAGCAGTGTAGCTCTGCAAGTGTCATAATGGTGATCCTCAAATGTTAAGCTCAGCATATGAACTTTTCCAGTGCATTTATGACCTCATCAGCAACAGCCTTAGCTGTACCGAGCACCTTCAAAGTGAGGAAAGAGTCTTCAGATACTGAATCAAATGGCTTCCAGTAAGATAATTTGGTCTTTCCAGCCAATCTTCCAGTAGTGTCACTAGAAATCTTAGCATAGAAACCTTGCAGTGTAGCAGGGTTTAACAGTCTGGGTGACAGGAACATGTCTTTGAGCGCTATACAGCAATTCTGTTCCCCAGCAGCAGGCACAAAACCAGAATCTTGTGGAAGTCTTGAGTAGCATCTCAGAGAGAGTACTGGAATAGCTGTGTCTCGTGCAAAAGTATGGAGTTTGGTGGCACTGATGGCATGCAAGAAGCTCTGTCAGCCTCCTCATGGGAACTATGAAGAAACTCCACTGAACAATGTGAGGCAAGACAGCAGCTTCGTTATGCCACGTGACAACAAAATTCTTGGAACAATTCTTCACATGCTGAAGCATTTTTCCTGCAAGGTATGCTGTTAACTCATCCTTCTTGTGGGTATGAAGTGGTACATTGTGACATTGGAGGTGTTCTTGGAGTCAGTAATTTTGCATTGGACAGGTGCAGTGCCACGGAATCTTCTTTCTGGTGTTATTTGTAATTAATTCCTTTGCATACTCATCAAACACGAGATGGACTTCATTATAGGTCCAGTATTTTCCCTGTCATCTCATAACGAAGTGTTCAGCCAAATCTTGGCAAGTGTTAAGTTTCTAGTTTGCGAGTTTTTACCTCAGCCAGACATCATATGTTTGCTATGTTGTAAAGACTCTGTTGGCATAAGGTTCCAGTCCCCGTGTCAGTAGGTGCTGGATTGGGAAGACCATGCAAAATGACCATGAGTTTGCTTTTCATCTGACACATATGCATTGTTCCGTCGCATTCGAATATTGATAGTGCTACCATGGAGAACTCAGACTTCCCCAAAGTCTCACATAGATCAACATCATACTGAGATCTGGACACAACCAGGAGATGAACAAACAATGATCTGCCTGAGATTAGCTCTGTACTGATCCCTGCCACTTCACTCTGACTTTTCTTTGCATTCGAGCACAGGTTTCACTGTTCTTCTTGTTTGGAATCCATAGATTGATGGAGCTTGAGATAATTCTTTCGGTTTTGAAGGCTTCATACAAGTCATGGCTAAGGCTAAGATTTTGTCACGAGTGCTTTTAGTAAAAATCATGGACAGATCACGGGCAATAAGCAAAAATTCATGAAAGCCCATGACCTGTGTCTGACTTTCACTTAAAATAGCCCTGATAAAATGGGGAGGTGAGTTCAGCTCAGCACCCACTGCTGCTGGGGCTTTGGTGTCTCTTGTTGAGTGGGAGCTCCAGGGTCTCCCCCGCGCATCAGCTGAGCAGCTCTCGGGGGGCGGGGGGACCACCCGTGGCAGCAGGGAGCTCTGGGGGTTCCCTCCCACCTGCAGCAATTGAGAGCTCTGGGGTCCCCCATTGCCTATGGAAGGTGGGCTACTACAGAGTCCCTTCGCCCCCCAACGGCATCTGGGAGCTCTGGGGGTCCCCGAGCTGTGGCTGGGCAGCTGTGGGGTCTCCCACCAGAGTGGAGATGGGGGACTGGCTTGGAGCTCCAGCCCCGAGGCAGAAAATGTCACTAAGGTCAATGGAAGTCACGGATTCTGTGACTTGCGTGATCTCTGTGAGATAATCATTGTCTTAGTCATGTCCCAGAGTATCCATTCAGTTGACATCTTTAACAACCTCATCACTGAGGACTATTTTCGTCATGATATTAATAAGCTCCTGTAGGTCATCCATTGCATATCCATGAAACTCCCATGTACTGCAGGACAAAATGCTTTTCTGTAAAAATTTAGCAGTTGCAAACAGTCTTCATATTACTGTTGACATCAGCATTTTTTTCTTTTGATAGCGCCATAACTTTTGCAGCTTTTAAGGATGTGCACTATGATTCACGTCTATGGATAGGATTACTACAAACTATGTCCATATCCCACAGTTCATCTTCAATAAGTGCTTCGAGAGCCTTTCGGCTAAGCATTTGTTCCTCTTCAGTCCCATTCAGAGCAACTGTTTCTCTGTACTTGGGCTCTAGATTGGCCATCACCACTGCTTTCCTACCCATTACAGCTTCTGCAAGGCAATTGATGAACAATTTGAATTGCACGGTTTGCAGGAGTAAAATCAGTATTTGTTTCTGTTGCTACTACCTTTAGATGCAGCACATCACATATATTCTTGGTGCATCGCTCGATGTGATGTGCAATGTCATGTTTGGGTGTCTTTTTGGTCATTGCACTCATTTAACTTTACTTTCCATGGAACTTTCTTGCTGACTGCTTCATACAGATTCTCACTTGTCTCACATTTTAGAACTGTGCTTAATGGATGCTTTCAGGCTTATGGCAGAAATAGCAAGTGTTTTTCTCAAAACACATTCCATGGCTTGTATAAGGCAAATCTCACCTACAGTTGGCCCTTGTCCTAGGATCTTCAACTTTTTTCTGATCCTTGATGTACTTCCTCTCCAGTCTTGCCAAATTCAGTTTATATGCACTTCCAACAGCGTGTATGGTCCCTGCAAGCCTTGTGTTTAGGTATTCACCAAAGATTCAGCTACTCTCCCCATTGATGCCTAAAAACAATCAAGACCAAAGTAAAAACAAGTATTTTGTAATAAATTGCTTTGAGATTGTAATTAATTACATGATGTAACTATGTGGGTACTGTTTGCATAGAATATCAGGATTGGAAGGGACTTCAGGAGATCATCTAGTCCAACCTCCTGCTTAAATCAGGACCAATCCCCAAGTAAATCATCCAACAGATTTTTGCCCCATATCCCTAAATGACCCCCTCAAAGATTGAACTCTCAGCTCTGGGTTTAGCAGGCCACTGCTCAAACCACTGAGCTATCCCTCTCCCCTAGATGCCGACGCAGTCCAGTCCAGTCCAGTAATTGCCTGGATACTGACATCTTAACCAATGCCTCATTGCCATTCATAATAGATAAACAAAACTGATAATCAGTACCACTGACCCTGCTTCATTTTTGGTGATGATGGCAAATCAACCTGAAGCACTCCTTTCATTTATAGTAATCTGTCATATTAAAAACTCAGGTATCATGTTCTGAGTGTTTAGCTGATAACACAGTACTGTCAGTTGAGGGCCATAATTTAGCTTTGAGTACTGTGTTAGACCTGTGTTTAAAAATCCAATTTTTAATTATTCTTTAACAGTTTCATGCATATATATCTGCGTAATTGTTTTAGGATTGTCATGTTTGGTATCGTAGTATTTGAGCGAGAAAGGGCTTTTGAATGATACCAAGTCAACCGATTTCTGATTACACTGTGTTATGAAAATTTCCACCAATCCAAGGACCCTGGAGCTGGGAGCCAGGTGGCACCAAGTCCCTGGTGCCATACTGCAGAGGACGAAACCATTGGAATTATGATTCTGTAGATTTTTATGAATCAAATGACCACCTCCCTTACCTTTCTATCGCTAACTCACCCATGGAATTACACGTTCCCAATAATTACTCTCCACTGATTTTTAGCTCCTTGAGGAAGCTTGGCAATGCTGCCTCATGTAGCTAGAATACAGTCCCCAGCTCACAAGAATACAGATCACATTTCTAGATACACAAACTAACGAATATCTCCTATGCCCATAGCATCCAGCACATCTCACAGTAATTGTCTTTTGAAGTTTTCATACTTCCAGGGTCTCTCATCTGCCACCTTCTGCACATAATACTCCACGCCTGTCCCTAGGTGTGCTCCTCCCTCTGAGCTGTGCTGAGTGACGCTGATGCTTGCAGATCAGCCTGGCTCACAGAACTTTCACTCTCAAATGCCCAGGTCTCAGACTTTGCCCCAGCCTTGTACCTATGGCCCCGTAGTTGATAGGAGGCTTGCATGACAAGCAAACACTGTGTTTAACACCATTCTAGCTGGATGTCATCTCAAGTGACTCCTTGCTGAAGCAATGGCATCTGCACATGAGTTTGTTGTGTGATCTGTTCCCCCTTTTCCTGCAGAATGCTGTGAGACATAATGTATAGACTGCCAGGATTGGTTTGGCATCCTTGTCCTGAAGATGACTGGGATCCCAGAGTGTAGAGATGGCAAAGGCCCCTCAGCCCTAGTTCAATGCAGGATCGGTCCCTCATGGACAACCCATTGAACAGCACAGCTGTCAGTCTGCTGAGTGATAGGAGGGCTCCCCCCACTCCTCCAGGAAGGCTGTCACCTGTTTTTGGTTTCATACTGCACACTTAAGAGTATAACTTGTTGTGCACAAGTGAGAATTATGGAGGCAGTTGACATAGAAGAAAGCATCATGAAAAGGCCACTGCACATTGAATTGTGCTCAGTAATAATTTGATCGAGAGCAGTGTATTTTGCAAGTCTTTGGTAGTTGTGTTTGAAGGGTGCTCTAACATGCCTGTATGCTCCATTTGCCAGGTGACAGCATTGTGAAAGACCCCACTGTTACATTGGGAGGAAGTGGATTTAAAGCTTCTGTGGAAACACCTCATCTGGAAAAAACCTACAGGTACTGCAGGCCTATCATGAGTTCTGGGAAACAGGTCCTGGGGCTGTATATAGGCAGTGGCTGACTGCTGGGTGAGAGATGCCTCCTGCTTAGCTTAAGGGCTCTTGTTCCTGCTGTACAGGGACTCTGATCTCAACTGACACTAAGGAAGCACAAACGAAGCCCCTGGCTGGGCAGCGTGGCACCCTCTCTCCCAGGGTGACTGGTTTGGGACTGAGCTCTGCAGGCTAGCAGGGGCTGTGACCATCTCCAGGGTCTTAGCTTTTAGAACGGGAAGAAACACCACGTTCTGGCACCCCTAGGAACAGACTTTGTCATGCCACAGGCCATGCTTGCCTCCCCAGGGATGGGGGCAGTGGAGGAATGAGGTGCACTAGTGAAAGGCTGTTTGTGCTGGAAGGGCCAGTGAGTGCTTCAGCCCCTCCCCTCTCTGTGCTCTCGCACATCAAGCCTAGCTGACCAGGCAGGTGTCTCCCACTTTGGGGATGCAGATGGCTCCCTAGGCACATGGCATGGTGTGCCAGATTCACCACTTTGGGCTAAAAGTGTGTGCTACAGATCAGTCGGCCTGGAGTGTGACTATACCCTTTACTCTGATTGTCTGCATTTGCCATTCTTCGAGTGACTCCATGTGTCCATTCTACTTCTGGTATGTGTGCACTCAGGACACCAGTGTCAGAGATTTGTCCTTTAGCAGTAACCATTGAGGTGATGCATGTGCCCTCTGCTGCCTTCTGCTGCTGTGCAGTCATATAAAAGGTGGACCTGATTCCCCTCAGTTCCTTCTTACTGTCCATGGCTGGTAGTCTGCACATGTTAGCTGCTTCTTAAGAACATAAGAACACCGTACCGGGTCAGACCAAAGGTCCATCTAGCCCAGTATCTGTCTACCAACAGAGGCCAATGCCAGGTGCCCCAGAAAAAGTGAACCTAACAGGCAATGATCAAGTGATCTTTCTCCTGCCATCCATCCCCATCCTCTGATGAACAGAGGCTAGGGACACCATTCTTTACCCATCCTGGCTAATAGCCATTTATGGACTTAAACACCATGAATATAACCAAGTTTTGTTTTTAAACACTGTATGCCTAGCCTTCATCAACCTCTCAGGGAAGGAGTTCCACAGGTTGAATGTGTGTGCGCGTGAAGAACTTCCTTTATTTTTTAAACCTGCTGCCTATTAATTTCTATTTGGTGACCCACTCTTGTATTATGGATATATGTAATTTCCCTTATCACTTTCTCCACAATCTAAACCATGTATACTCTAATACCCCCCCGTTACCTCCTCTTTCCACTGAAGAGCTAGCCTCTTTAATTTCCTCATATGGGACCCTCCAACCCCTAATTCATTTAGTTCCCTTCTCTGAACCTTTCTAGTGTTCGAACTTTTGAAGGGAGGAAGACCACATCTGTCATATTTTGAGATGTGGGTGTACCATGGATTAATATAAGGCAAATATATTCTCAGTCTGATTCTCTATCCTTTTAATGATGCCTATACATCTGTTGTTTTTGACCGCCTCTGCACACTCGTGGAACTTCAGAGAACGTCCATGAGATTCAAGATGCTTATGTTCCTGATTGTGTAGCTAAGCCCCATCATATTGTATGTATAGTTGGGTGTTATTTTTTGTTTTCCAATGTGCATTGCTTACATCCACATATTTCATTGCCATTTGTTTGCCTACAATCACTTATTTTTGTGAAAAAAGCTTCTTAGTGCTTGGTTCTTGTCCATTTTGCACCAGGTGTGGCGCGCTGTCAGGTAACCGGAAGATTTTCCCATGCACCTCTCGGTCAGCCTGGGCACCCCTGCAGTCAGCGACAGGCGTCCAATGTGGCCGCCAACCTGCCACCCCCTCGGTTCCTTCTTACCGCCAGTGACGGTTAGCTGGAACTGTGACATTGCACTCCATAAGTTTTATGGAAATATGTTTGTAAGTGTGAATATGATATAACTGGAATATGCTTTATGCAAAAGGTCTCTTGTAAGGTATAATTGCAAAGCTTAGAATCTACTGAGTGTGTTTATCCCATTTATTTGCATGTATTATTTCTATGTCTGGAGTTAGGAGAATAAGATATATACACTTGTATTACTGAGGTAAACATATTAAGTGGAAGTCATTAAGGGTGCTTCAAAATCAATCACCTGTAAATGGTTCTGGGTGCTGGAGATAGGTGAGTTGCTGATCAGTTTTTGGTCTGCAGCTTTGGGGGCACGGACCAGTCCTGGGTCTGTTTCATCAGGCTAGTGTGTCTGGCTCAACAAGACAGGGTTCCGGAGTCCCAAGTTGGCAGGGAAACGGGCTCAGAGATAATTTCAGCACATCAGGTGACAGTCCCAAGGGGGTCTCTGTGACCGAACCCATCAGAGGAACGTCCCTTAGCCTTTGCTTAACAAGTGCCTTTATCTCTCCCTGGGTCAGGGGACTCTGCACCCAGCATGTCCTCGTTGGTGCAGAATGCCCTGGCTTCATCCTCCCAGGAACCGGTGCCGAAAAAAGACTCCTCCCGAGATGCTTGGCATCAGCATGGCTCCTCCCACGGCCAATTCGCTAGGCACCAGTCTCGGTCACCAGTGCCTCAGAAGAAGACGATCCGGAGAGGGGGTGTTCTCCCTGTCTAAGTCTAAGGAGCCCAATGGCTATGAGACCCCAGTTGGGCCACAGCACCAGGTCCCCGGGCAGGGCCACATCAACTCCTACCCAGTTGAGGCAGTTGAGTCTGGGCCCACCATGATTGCCAGACCCCCACCATGATTGCCAGACCCTGCTGGCCAGCAGCTGCTGCTCCCATCGACACTGGAGGCTTTCGAGGTGGCTCAAGACTTGCTGCATCTCATAGTGCTGTTCTTGCTCCCTAGTACAGAGGTGGCTCCGGCCCTGTCTGCAGCACCGCGACCCCAGGTGCAATCAAGCAGGAAGCCGGCGGTGATGTCTCGGTGCTCCACAGCACTCTCCGGCACCAACACCTCCAGAGAGAGAACTCAGTCGATCTCTGAGCTCCTGATGCTCAGTGCCCCAAAGCACAGCTCCTCCATGATCTTTGTGTTCGGAGACATCAGAGTCAGACTCTTAACGTTCCAATAAGAGCACGAGGTTCAGGTCACGGTGGGAGAGACATACTTACCTTGCCTCTTGGCCACCACAGTGGCAGAACCCTTCTCAGTGGACCTTCTGGACTCCATGGGATTTTCACCAGAGCCAGGGAAGGAGCCAAGGGTCCCGCTAAGCGGTGACTTTGGTGGCTTTGACCACCTTTATCCCACCGGCTGAGTGACCAGCCACTGAACCACTGACGCCATTGTCTGCAGCACCAGCACCAGCACTGGCTTCAGGTCTGGCTTCGGCACCAGCTGCAGCTCCAGCGCTGACATTGGCAGCAGCTTTGATAGTGGTTCCAGTGGCACCAGTAGCGATCCTAGCACCGACAGCGGCTCCGGAACCAATAGTGCTGCCACTGCAGTCTGGTGCCCACAGCCCCCGCCCCAAGCACGACACTGTCCGTCTCTGTTCCTGCACAGGACCCCCAAGAGTCACAGGATCCCTTGGGTGCTGATGGCATGGAGCAGCTGCTGTTATTTGCAGCTTCCTCCTCTTTGTCGCCGAACAAGGCATTGGCTGATACCACCGTAGCCCCGGCGCTTGAGAACGATTGGGTGTTGCAGCAGTTGCTGCGCTGGGTTGCCCAGGGTCTGGGTATCAAGGCAGAGGAGGTAGTAGAGGACTTTGATCCCATGGCGGATATCCTTGTGGCCTCTGGATCTTCCCATATTGCCCTGCCACTCATAAAAACTATCATGGACACGAACAAAACCCTGTGGCAGACCCCAGCCACGTTGCCACCTACTGCCAGGCTCAGTGAACGGCAATACTTTGTGCCCTCTAAGGGTTATGAACATCTTTATTCCCACCTGCAACCTGATTCCCTTGTTGTGCATGCAGCTAACCAGCGTGAGCGGCAAGGTTTTCAAGGTCCCTCCCCCAAAAACAGGGAGGCTAAAACACTTGACCTTTTCGGGAGTGTGGCAAAGTACCTGCCTCTCCTTTTGTTAGCTCAGTCCTTCTTAGCCTCGGAGACACAGGCTTGGGCAAAGTAAAAGAAAAAAACCCCTTCCCAATCTCACAGGGTCTGGCCGATCCCTTCTCAGCCAGCCCCTTGCTCTAGTTTCCTCTCCTTCTGGGGAGAATGCAATCTGCCTTGCAAGAAGGGTTTCAGAGTTCAGCTGTCCCTACTTGCTGGCAGCTACTCTGCTTCTCTCTTTCTTCCTCCCCCCCTGCTTCCCTGCCAGGGAGGTTTTAAAAAGGTCTCCAGCAATTGGGGCCAGCTGAACCTAATTAGTTCCCCGCTAACCCCTGTCCCAGCTGAACCTTATTCCTCCAGGGCAAGCCTTCCGGGACCAATTACTACCCCTCTCCTGGTAGCTAATTGTCCTGAGTTTGCCACATATCCCCCCCCTTGCTCAACACTACGGGGTTGGGCTACTTGGGTCGGAAAGCAGTGCACCCTCGACAGGCCATCCGCATTGCCATGTTGGGTTCCGGACCGGTGCCGAACCGTGAAGTGGAAGGGTTGAAGCGATAGGAACCATCTCGTTACTCGCGCATTCTTGTCCTTGTTTTGGTGCATCCACTGCAACGGGGCATGGTCCGTGACCAGGGTAAATCTCCGTCCCAGTAGATAATAGCGGAGGCTTTCTACGGCCCATTTTACTGCCTGGCATTCCTTCTCCACGATGGCGTACTTCCGTTCCCTAGGCAGGAGCTTTCTACTGAGGAAGAGGACGGGGTGTTCGTCATCTCCGACCATTTGGAAAGCACCGCCCCCAGCCCTACTTCCGAGGCGTCCGTCTGTAGGATAAACTCCTGCCCCCAGTCTGGGGCTACTAGTACGGGGTCCGTGCAGAGGGCCGTTCGCAGATCTGCAAAAGCGGCTTCGGCCGCAGCAGACCATTTTACTATGTCTGGGCCCCGAGCCCTGGTCAGGTCCGTTAATGGGCATGCCCTGGTGGCGAAGTGGGGAATGAACCGCCTATAGTACCTCACGAGTCCCAGGAATGCTCAGACCTGTTTTTTCCAGAGTGGGTGGGGCCACTTCTGTATGGTGTCTAGTTTGTTGAGTTGGGGCCTCACCACGCCCCTCCCCACTATATACCAAGGTATTTGGCCTCAGCTAACCCATCGAACACTTGGAGGGATTTGCGGTCAGTCCTGCCTTTCTCAGGGTATCTAGGACTGCCTCTACCTTTCTGAGGTGCGTCTCCCAGTCGGGGCTATATATGATGACGTCATCAAGATAGGCAGCAGCGTACTCCCTATGGGACCGTAACAGCTTGTCCATTAGCCGCTGGAAGGTAGCGGGGGCCCCATGCAATCCAAAGGGAAGAACAGTGTATTGATATAGTCCTTCCGGGGTTGCAAAGGCCGTCTTCTCCTTGTCGGCCTTAGCCAGGGGGATCTGCCAATAGCCCTTAGTAAGATCAAGGGTAGACATAAAACGGGCCTTTCCCAGTCTGTCAATCAGCTCATCGATCCTGGGTAAAGGGTAGGCATCAAATCGGGACACCTCGTTTAGCTTGCGGAAGTCATTGCAGAACCTCATACTGCCGTCTGGCTTAGGCACTAAAACCACGGGACTGGACCATTGACTATGAGACTCCTTCAATAACCCTAGGGCCAGCATCTTCCTGACCTCTTTCCGAATTTCTTCTCTCTTGGCCTCCGGGATCCGGTATGGCTTGACGTGCACCTTCACTCCGGGCTCTGTGAAGATGTGATGGTGAACCTCCGTAGTCCTGACCTGGCTTCTCTGAGAACACATCTTGGTTGCGTTTGACCAGGCTGATCGCCTCGGATCGTTGTTCCGGGGTCAGCTCCGGGGATATTCCCACCAGGTTGGGCTGATCGTCTTTAGGGGTGGCGCCCCCAGCGCAGCTACCAGGGTTTCTCTATCCTGCCAGGGTTTCAGCAGATTTATATGGTAGATCTGCTCCAGCTTCCGGCGACCTGGCTGCCGGACCTTATAGTCAACTTCTCCTACCGCTTCGATTACCTCATAGGGTCCCTGCCATCTGGCCAGGAGCTTGCTCTCCACCGTGGGTATGAGCACCATCACCCGGTCCCCACCTGGAACTTCCGGGACTTTGCTTGACGATTGTAGTATGTCTGTTGCGCCCCTTGGGCCTTCTCCATGTGTTTCGCGCACCAGGGGGGTGACTCTGGCGATTCGGTCTCTCATTTGTAGCACATGTTCCACAATGTTTCTCCCCGGGTTTGGCTGCTCTTCCCAGTCTTCTTTAGCCAGGTCCAGTATGCCCCTGGGGTGCCGACCATATAACAGCTCGAAGGGGGAGAATCCAGTGGAAGCCTGAGGAACTTCCGGACGGCAAACAGCACATAAGGTAGCAGGGCATCCCAGTCTTTTCCATCGCAGCTGATCACCTTCCGTAACATGTTCTTCAACGTCCTATTAAAGCGTTCAACGAGGCCATCGGTCTGGGGGTGGTAGACCGACGTTCTGAGGGTCCGTATGTGGAGCATGTTACACAAGTCCTTCATCAGCTTAGAAACAAAGGGGGTCCCTTGGTCCGTCAGGATCTCCTTAGGTATCCCTACTCTGGAGAATATCTGGACTAATTCTTTGGCTATGGACTTGGACATGGTATTCCGTAGGGGGACGGTCCTCGGGGTATCGGGTGGCATAATCTAGTACTACCAGGATGTACTGATGGCCCGGGCTGACTTTTCCAATGGCCCCACTATGTCCATAGCTATTCGCTCGAACGGAACCTCAATAATTGGTAGAGGGACCAGAGGGGCCCTTAAGTATGGTCGGGCCCATGTAATTGGCACTCCGGACAGGAGGAACAATATCGCCGGACGGCTGCATAAATGCCAGGCCAAAAAAACCTCTGTAGAATCCGATCGAGGGTCTTATCCATCCCTAGATGGGCCCAAACAGATGACTGTGGGCCAGATCCATTACCGCCCTTTGATGCTTCCGGGGGGACCAAGAGTTGTTCGATGACTTGCTCTTGGACGCGGACTACTCTATACAGCAGATCTTTTTTAATCATGTAATATGGTCCCGGGCCCTTAGCTCTCCCCTCCACTGGGACCCCATTCACCTCGACTACTTCCTTAAAAATGTTG
The DNA here is from genome assembly GCF_003597395.2 of Chelonoidis abingdonii. NCBI lineage: Eukaryota > Metazoa > Chordata > Testudines > Testudinidae > Chelonoidis > Chelonoidis abingdonii. The sequence continues at coordinate 137,173,168 of NC_133774.1, forward strand.
TGGTATATGGGATCATTGGCCTGATCCTGACCAAAATTCCCACGTGCGGTCCCTATTTGTCCCATTTCGGGGGGGTCCACCTCCGTCTCCCCCTCAGGGACAGCCCCGAGGGAACCCGGTCCAACAATTGGGTTGGAGTTGGCTGACCTAGTCCCGCTGTCAGCTGAGTCCCTTCTTTCCCCTGCCAGTGTAGGTGTCAGGTACCGGTCAGGATCCTTGTCTCCCTCCTTTTATCGGCCCTCCATTCCCTCCGAGTCTTCCTGGACTTCCCCGGTGGGGAGAACACATCCTGGCTAACCTTGTGGAAAGCGGGGAGAGGGTCCCCTATCTGGGCCACCCTTTGGATCCCAGGGTTCTCCCTTCCTTCTCCCTCGTTCCCGGGGAGTAGGCCATCAAACCCCGGAAAGTCTCGTCTGATAAGGACAGGGTAAGGGAGTTTCGGAACGACTCCCACTGTCACCTCGGTGGGGTTTCCGAGAACTTCGATGCGTACAGGAACGGTGGGGTAGTAGATGACATCCCCATGTACACAGGATATTCCCGAGCGTTTGGCCTGGGATAGTTGGCCTGCCCAGCTTCCCTGAGACCAGTGTAACTGCACTGCCCGAGTCTATTAATGCTGTGGTTTCTACACCATTCAGCTTAACGGCCCTAGTGTATCTATGAGGGACCATCGCAACCCCGACTAGACTTATCAGCTCGCATGGTCCCCCTATATCTCCCAGTTCACACTGCATAGGCTCTCCAAGATTTGGGCACTGGGCAGCAATGTGCCCTAATTCACCACAGGCATAACATCGGTACCCCACCCTGGGCAGCCTCCTATTTTTCGGGCTGCTGGAATGTATCCCCTGAGCCTTTCTTCCCCAGTCCTCCCGTCTCTCCGGGACTGCCGGTGGCTCTTCCGCCTCCTGCCTCTCCTCCATTTTCCGGCCCGGAGCTAGGGCAAACCGGGGCCTCGGCGTAGAGGCTGGCCTCCAATACTGGCTCCTTCCTTCCCCGGTGGTCTGAGAAAGTTCTTGGGCTTCTAAGTGCCTCTCCACGAGAGCAACTAGATCATCATGAGAGGAGGGATCATTTTGGCGGACCCACCCCCGTATGTCCGGCGGCAACCCTCTCATGTACCTGTCCAATACCAGGATCTCTACTACCTTCTCCGGCCCATGGGCCTCGGGACGGAGCCACTTCCGAGCAAGGTGTATCAAATCAAATAGCTGGGACCTCAGTGGTTTGTCCTCCCGGTACTTCCACTCGTGGAAGCGCTGGGCCCTTATGGCCGGCGTAACGCCTGCCCTCGCCAGGATTTCCGCCTTCAGCCGAGAGTAATCCATAGCCGCTTCTGCGGTCATGTTGAAGTAGGCTTTCTGGGCCTCCTCACATAGGAATGGAGCCAGCAGACCGGCCCACTGGTCTTGGGGCCAGGCCTCCCGCAGTGCCGTCCTCTCGAACGCAAGGAGATACGCCTCTGTATCGTCATCTGTTGTCATCTTCTGCAAGTAGTTGCTTGCCCGCAGGCGGCGACTCCCCTGGGTCACCCGTGGCGCCATCGTGTCAGGGGCGTCAAGCTGGAGTTTAACTGACACACGCTTCCTTCGGTTCAAGGGTTGCTCGAAAACCCCCCCCCCCCTACCCCACTCTTCGCCGCACACTCCCACAACTTGGCTTGACCTCGGCTCCTCAGCGAGCTGGTAGTTACCCTGTTTGCTTAGCCCCGGGTACTCGGACAGCCCGTGGGGGGCAGCATACCTGCACTCGGGTATGCGGCTATGTGGTGCGCAGTGGCGCTGCACATCCTTCAGATCACCACCACATTTTCGCGCAAAACTAACAAATAAAAAAATTCTTTTGTTGTCATCTTTAGCGTAGGTTATTTGTAATCCTTGCCACAGTGAATGCAGCTTGCCACAAACCGAGCCTATGGACTCATCTAGGCGCAGTTGCCTCCGGCGACTTCGACTCATCGCTTGGCAGAACGCTGACCTCCTCGTCTGATGTTGGGTAAGCGCAAGTTCTGTCGCTTAGCCAGTCAGGAGAACATAGGCATGGGGCATAGAAGTAAATGAAAAACACCACCTGCATATAAACTCACATAGCGAACTAAGAGTACCCGATCTCACCTTCTCCAGACACAGCCTTGCTCGAGTTTTCCCTCTCCTTCTCTGGGGACGAATGACATCTGCCTTGCAAGAAAGGAGTTCGTCAGAGGTTCACTGCCCCCTTAACTTGCTGCGGCAGGCTACTCTGCTTCTCTCTTTCTTCCTCCCCCCCTGCTTCCCTGCCAGGGAGGTTTTAAAAAGGTCTCCAGCAATTGGGGCCAGCTGAACCTAATTAGTTCCCCGCTAACCCCTGTCCCAGCTGAACCTTATTCCTCCAGGGCCAAGCCTTCCGGGACCAATTACTACCCCGTCTCCTGGTAGCTAATTATCCTGAGTTTGCCACAGGGAGGAAGGTCTGTTCCAAAGGTGGATTGCAGCTCCATAATTCCAACCAACAAGCCATGGTCATCTAGTTCTCTTTGAGTACCTCTACTGCAATGGTGTACTTTGCAGAGCTGCTTCTCCTAGACTCCCGTGCTGAGTTTTCCGCCTTGGCTGAGGGGGGCAAGCTAATCTCCCGAGCTTCCCTCCAGGCGGCACTGGACATTGCTGATGCCGCCATGAGAGTCATGGCTGCAAGAGTGGCCGTGAGAAGGGGCTCCTGGCTCCACATCTCTGGTCTCCCGTATGAGGTCCAGCAGACCATATAGGACCTCCCTTTGAGGGTGTGACTCTGTTTTCAGCTGTCGGAGAAAAACTCAGTTCTCACTTTTTGTTTGGGTGCAGCAGAGTCAGATACTTTATTATTTTTTAAGCAATTGCAATTGAGGGAGGGAGTGCTGTAGGACACAGGGTCGCCCCAGCCCTGGACGGGTCTCTCAACAGGTAAACAATTACAGTAAGCATTTATACTTTTCCTCCGACTGTTCCCTTTCTACCGTGCATGGTCCCATATCACCTTGGACCACTGGGTGCTCCGCACAGTAGAGAGGGGATACTCCATCCAATTCTGTGCCCTTCCACCCTTCTTCCTCATCCCTCTTCAGGGACCCCTTGTGAGGGGTTTGGTCACAGAGGTCCCCTTGGGACTGTCACCTGATGTGCTGTGACTAACTGAGCCCATTTTCTCTGCAAGTTTGGGCCTCCAGAATCCTGCCTTGTTGAGACAGACACGCCAGTCTGAACCACACACCCCAAAACTGTAGATTTAACTGAAAACAGCTTAAAAAGCACTCCTGCCTCTATCACCCAGACACTCTGCTCCCAACGGGATCCAGACCCCAGATAAATCCATTTTACTCTGTATAAAACTTATACAGGGTAAACTCATAAATTGTCCACCCTTTATAACGCTGATCGAGAGAAGCTGTTTGCTCCCCCAGGTATTAATTACTGTGAGTTAATTAATAAACAAAGTGATTTTATTAAGTATAAAAAGTAGGATTTAAGTGGTTCCAATTAATAACAGACAGAACAAAGTAAGTTACCAAGCAAAATAAAACAAAACATGCACGCCTAAGCCTAATATATTAAGAAACTGATTACAGATAAACTCTTACTCTCAGAGATGTTCCAATAAGCTTCTTTCACAGAATGGACACCTTCCTAGCCTAGGCCCAATCCTTTCCCCTGGTACAGTTCTTGTTAACTCCAGCTCAGGTGGTAACTAGGGGATTTCTCATGACTAGAATTTCCTTTGTTCTCTTCCACCTCCTTATATAGCTTTGGCACAAGATGGGAATCCTTTGTCTCTCTGGGTCCCCACCCCTCCTTCTGAATAAAAAAAACAGGTTTAAGATGGGTTCCAGTACCAGGTGACATGGTCACATGTCCTGTGAGACCCCAAGCCTTCATTTTTCCTGGCCTGACTACCAGGAAGGCTTGCAAGTAAACAGAGCCATTTACAACTAATTATCTTAGTTGATGGGAGCCATCAAGATTCAAAACCACCACTAATGGCCCTGTAAGCCGGTGCGTTCGGGCCTCGTCCCCTCAGGTGCGACGAGGAGCCAGGGCAACTCCGGCGCGGCGATAGGACGGCTCACGCTCCGCTCCCGTAGTTGTGGGCTGTGTAAACAAAAGTCTCTCGTCCCTGGCCCTTAGACAGGGCAGGCTGCAAACAGTCAGGCCCAGCTGGAGCTGAGCAAACAGTCTATGGCCCCAAGCCCTCAGGCAGGGCGGGCAGCACACAGTCAGGCTCAGCTGGAGGCTGAGCAAACAGAGTCTATGGCCCCATGCCCTCAGGTAGGGTGGGGCAGCACACAGTCAGGCTCAGCTGGAGGCTGAGCAAACAGAGTCTATAGCCCAATCCCTCAGGTAGGGCGGGGCAGCACACAGTTCAGGGGGCTCTGACCCTTTGTAGCAGGGCAGAGCAGCAAACAGTTCAGGGGCTCTGACCTTTTGTGGCAGGGCAGAGCAGCAAACAGTTCAGGGGGCTCTGACCCTTCGTAGCAGGGCAGAGCAGCAAACAACGGTAGGTCTGGGTGAAGGGGGATACTGCCATCCGGTTATGGGTGGCAGGGGGAACGCAGGCCCACCCACTCCTCTGCGTTCCAGCCCAGGGCCCTAGTAGCGGCTGTCGCCGCTAAGGCGGTGAGTGGGGATCCGCTCCGAAACACACTGACCGGGTGATCGGTAGGGATCGTGGCCGATACACATGACCATAGGCTCGGGGCCCTCTGCGGCCTGACTGTGGTCAGCCGCCCCCGGGCTACTTCCAATCCCCCCTTCTCCCGGTACCTGTCCTTCCTCGACGTCTGTCGGCGGGTCCTAGACCATGGGTTCCTCGGAGACCGGGGAGGCAGTAGGGTCCGGTGGCTCCGCCGGATAGCCGGCACAGGGTCGTTGCGGCTGGAGGTCCTCGGAGTACCTGGCGCGGGGCAGGTCGGTCCAACGCTCCTCGGGATAGTGGGCCCAGGGCAGCTCCGGCCAGCGTTCCTCTGGATAGTGGGCCTGAGGTAGGCTGGGCCGAGCGGGAGCTCAGGCCTCCACGTCTGTCCTCCTCGGCGGCTGGCGCTCAACTGAGCTCTGAGCCCTGGCTCTTATACTTCCTGTCCCGCCCCTTGACTTCTGGGGGGCGGGAACAGGCGGTAGTGGCTCCGCCCACGAAGGTGCCCCCTCTGGCTCGTTCCCCTCAGGTGCGACGGGGAGCCAGGGCAACTCCTTACAGGCCCACACTTTACATTATTACAATGGAACCTCAGAGTTCTATTTCATTTTTCTAGTTTCAGATACAAGAATGATACATTTATACAAATAGGATGACCGCACTCAGTAGATTATAAGCTTTGTAATACTTACAAGAGACCTTTAGCATGAAGCATATTCCAGTTACATTATATTCACACTAATTAGCATATTTTCATAAAATCATATAGAGTGCAACATCACACCCCTTTCACAAGCAACTCCTTATACAGCTGGTGCACTAACTCCTTTCACTAGCAGTAGTGGAAGAGGTTCCTCAGGAGCAGAAGGGCAGGGGTTTCTATTCTTGGTATTTCCTCATACCAAAAGCCAAGGGCAGGCTCAGGCCCATACTAGACCTACAAGAACTCAACAAGTTTGTGAAGAAGCTCAAGTTCCGCATGATCTCTGGCCTCCATCATCCCTTTATTGGATCCAGGAGATCGTTATGCTGCACTCGACTTGAAGGACGCATACTTTCACATAGCAACAACTGTGCCACAGAAAATGCCTCAGGTCTGTGGTGAACAACACCCACTACCAGTTCACAGTCCTCCCATTCAGCCTGTCAATGGCGCCTTGTGTTTTTACCAAGTGCATGGCAGTCATCACTGCGTTCCTGCTCAGATGGCAGGTACAGGTATTCCTGTACCTTGACAACTGGGTCATCAAGGGCTGCTCCAGGTCTCAAGTGGAGGTACAAGTCGACTTCATAACAGCAACGTTTGATGAACTGGACCTTCTTCTCAACGAGGGGAAATCAATGCTGTCCCTGGTTCAGAGGATAGAGTTTATAGGGGCAGTACTGGACTCGACACCAGCCAGGGCATATCTCCCGGAAGCAAGGTTCGGTCCCTGGGCGACGACATACAAAGTCTCAGGCAGTTCCCCACCACCACAGCAAAGAATTGCCTCAAACTCCTGGAACACACGGTGGCTTGTACCTGCATAGTCCAGCATGCCAGACTCAGACTTCGACCTCTTCAGTCGTGGCTAGCATCAGTGTATCGGCCAGTCTGGGACAACTTGGACAGGATCGTAACCCTCCCTTGCACAATCCTCGACTCCCTCCTGTGGTGGCTCAACCCACAGATAGTATGTGTAGGGGTCTCTTTCACCACCCCTCAGCTGTCCCTTTTGCTAGTGACGGATGCGTCAGCTCTGGGCTGGGGAGCACATCTGGGAGAGCTCAGAACACAAGGCCTCTGATGTCAGGCGGAACTTGCTCTCCACATCAAGAGTGGTGCACCAGGCATGCCTGACTTTCTGAGCCCACCTAGCAGGGAGATGTGTATCAGTCATGACAAACAACACCGCAGTGATGTTCTGTATCAGGGATCAGCTACCTTTGACATGCAGCCCACCAGGGTAGGCCCTGTGACGAGCCAGTCCGGTCCGGTTTGTTTACCTGCCACATCCGCAGTTTCAGCCGATCGTGGCTCCCACTGACCGCTATTTGCTGTTCCAGGCCAATGGGGACTGCAGGAAGCAGTGTGGGCCAAGGGATATGCTGGCTGCTGTTTTGCCACAGCCCTCATTGGAGTGGAGTGACGAACTGCAGCCAGTGGGAGCTGCGATCCGCCAAATCTGTGGACGCGGCAGGTAAACAAACTGGCCTGGCCCACCAGGGGGCTTATCGTGGTGGGCTGCTTGCCAAAGGTTGCTGATCCTTGTTCTATATCAACAAACGGGCTAGAGGGGTGCACGTTCCTTTCCTCTGTGCCAGGAAGCCCTCATGTTGTGGGACTTCTGTGTAGAGCACTTGATACATCCACAAACGTTGTACCTCCCTGGAGTACAGAACGAGTTGGCAGACTATCTCAGCAGGTTGTTCCACAGCCGTGAGTGGTCCCTTCGCTCAGACATAGTGACCTCAACTTTCCATTGGTGAGAATTTCCCCAGATAGACCTGTTTGCCACGCGACGCAGCAAGAAGTGCCAGCAGTTTTGCTCCTTCCTGAATCACAGCCCAGGCTCCATGGCGGACGCGTTCCTCCTCCTATGGGGAGGCCATCTCCTTTACGCGTTCCCACCCATTCCTCTCGTTCACAAGGTGCTCCTCAAGATATGGAGGGAAGAAGCTTTGGTGATATTGATAGCTCCAGCCTGGCCCTGCTAGAACTGGTACACATCACTCCGGGAAATCTCAGTGGAAGCTCCAGTCATCTTGCCGCTCTTCCTCGATTTACTAACTCAGGATCGCAGCCCTCTCCAGCACCTGAACCTCGAGTCACTGCACCTCGTGGCGCAGAAGCTCCACGGCTGAACCCAGTGGAGCTTTCTTGCTCGGATCAGGTTAGGCAACTCCTCCTTGGCAGTAGGAAACCCTCCACGAGAGCCACCTACCTTGCCAAGTGGAAGAGATTTTCAGTCTGGTCGGTGCAGCACCGTTCATCCCCAACACTCACCTCTGTGCCATTTATTAGACCATCTTCTCCATCTCAAGCAGCAGGGGCTGTCCATGTCATCAATAAGGGTTCACTTGGCCACCATCTCTGCCTTCCACCCCGGTGTAGAGGGCCGCTCAGTCTTTACTAACCTTATGATCAGTCGCTTCCTTAAAGGTCTCGACAGCCTATCTTGGCTTGGGACCGCAATCTATTCCTTTCCAGACTTATGGGACCCCACTTTGAATCTTTGGCGACATGCTCCCTGCTCTATCTTTCATACAAGGTAGCGTTTCTGGTAGCGATAACCTCAGCCAGGAGGGTGTCTGAGCTCAAGGCACTGACATCAGAGTACCCTTACATGATGCTCTATAAGGATAAGGTTCAGCTCAGGCCTCACCCAGCCTTCCTCCCAGAGTTGTCTCCCAGTTTCACATCAACCAGGACATCTTCCTCCCAGTGTTCTATCCTAAGCCACTCTCAGGCGGCAGAGAGCCCAGGCTTCACTCATTGGTTGGCCACAGGGCACTAGTCTTCTACATCCAGAGAATGAAGCCATTCTGAAAGTCTGTCCAGTTATTCGTGGCAGTGGCGGACAGAAGGAAAGGTCTTCCTGTCTCCTCTCAATGTATCTTGTCATGGATCACACCCTGCATCCATGAGTGCTACAACCTGGCGAAGGTGCCTGCTCTTCTGATCTATATGCACCAGGGCTCAGGCCTCTTCAACAGTGTTCCTGACGCAGGTTCCCACCAGGAAATCTGCAGAGCAGCGACATGGTTCTCCATATACACTTTCACCGTGCACTATGCAATCACCCAGCAGGCCAGAGACGATGCGGCCTTTGGAAGGGCAATGCTCCAATCAGTGGATGACTCCGAACTCACCTCCTGAACTTGGGCTTGTGAGTCACATGTTTGGAATGGACTGTGTCCTTTTGGTCAGGTGACTTGGGCTCATTTTCAGAATCAGAGATTGGCTCGTATGTGTCTTGATCTAGAGAGAGATGACATCACTCTCCATCCAGGCGTTTTCGCCCTTGGTATGCAACAGAGATTCCACATTGGTCGAGGGACGTGGATCTTTGGTCTGGAAGAGGTTGGGTGCCGAGCAGCAGCCCCAGCAGGATGGGTGCCCCAGCAGGATCTCTATCAGAGAAGTTAAGGAAGGTTCCACCTCAACTTGCTCTGTGTTGTTCCTCCTCCTCCTCCCTGGTGGTGTCCAATGTGTCCTCACCTCTTCAGGATGATTACAGGGCATATCGGGACCTGTTGCAGAAGGTGGCTTACTCTCTGGACATACAAGTGGAGGTAGTTTAGGAGAGCTCACATTGATTGGTGGATATTTTGGGTTCAGTAGAGCCCTCTTGACTAGCCCTCCTCATTAATGAGGCCATTCTGGAGTCCACAGAGGTTTTGTGGCAAACACTGCCTTCTCTACCACTGACGGCCCAAAGGACTGAGGAAGAGGTATCATGTCCCCTCATGGGATTTTGAGTGTTTGTACAACTCCAACACCCCCTTAGAGTTTTTGGTGGTCTCAGCTGTGATGGAGAGCACATCGGGCAACCTGTTTTTACCCCAAAGTCAAGAGAGGCAAATAAACTCTCTCTTTTCACTAGGAAAAATTATTCTGTTGCTAGGTTGCAGTTTCGTATTTCAATTCAGCAAGCCTTGCTGGGAAGATAAGATTTCTTCCACTGGGGCAATGTTCTTAAGTTTGTAGACAAGTTACTTGAGATGCCAGATGAGTGTCTGGCAGTAGTGGACAAGGGAAAACTGTTTGCTTGGACCTTTCTCCAGGCTGCTTTGCATGGGACAGACTGCAGCCAGGGTCATGAGCCTCTGCTGTCACAATGTGTACGTGTTCATGGCTTCAGTCATCAGGTCTTCCTCTGGAGGTCCAGCAGACTATTGGGTATCTCTCCATTGAGGGACTGACCCTATTTTCCCAGCAGACTGATAAGCATCACAGTTGCAAGGACTCCAAGACTATGCTGAAGTTTGTGGGGTTTGTACTCCACTCTCTAAAAAGCAATTCTGCCATCAGTCATTCTACTGTTTCGAGCCCTTTACTCCATAGCAACCTGTCCAGACTTGGAGGAGAAGGAAGAGTCATAGGAGGAGACTACCACCTCCTCACTTCTCATGCAGTGAGCTTGTCCAGACAGCCCGGAAATGCAAAGCAGTCTGATCCTTTTGTTGAAGACAGCTTACCAGTTTGCCTTACACCAGCTTCTCCTGTTCCTGTTTTTTTCAATAGGTTTTTAACTTAAGTGCTTGGACCCATGCTAACACAGACAGGACGGTCCTAAACACTCTGGAATTGGGACACACCCTTCAGTTTATTTCTATTACCCGCCCCCAGTCCCCTTCATCCATCCATTTACAGAGGCCATTCTCACAGAAGGTCCTACATTGGGAAGTTGAGTCTCTCCTGCTGTTGGGAACCATAGATAAGAACCCTTATCTCCACAGAGGGAAAGGATTTTATTCATGCTGCTTTCTAATTCCAAAAGCAAAAGGAAGGCTCAAACCCACCTGAGAAAGCTAAACAAATATGCAAGGAATTTTGCATGGTCACCATAGCATCCATTATTCCCTCCTTGGATCCCAGTGACTAGTATGCTGCCCTTGACTTGAGGGATTCGTTTTTCCATGTGTCAATCCATCAAAGCCACAGAAGATTCCTTAGATTTATGGTCAGTTTACATTCCTGACTGTTGGCCTATCCACCGCCTTGTGAGTGTTCACAAAATGCATGGTGGTCTGCATTCCTAAGAAAAACAGGAGTTCTGCTGTTTTCCATACCTGGACCACTGGTTGGTGAGAGGTCAGTCCAAGAGCCAGGTGGAATGCAGTGTGGTAAAGTTTGTATTCAGAGTGCTGGAGCCTTTGATCAATGAGGAAAAGTCAGTCTTCTCCCTGCTCAAAGAATAGAGTTTATTGGTGTGGTCCTGTATCCTATTGTAGCCGGGGCTTTCTTCCTGTAAACCAGAGTCCAGACTGTCATCCATCTCATTAGACGTAAAAACCCATCCAACCGTGGCTGTAAGGAGCTGCCTCAGACTTCTGTATGTGTTCTTGTGTATATATGTGGTTCAGCATGCCAGTCTTCATCTAAGGAAGTTGCAGGGCTGACTGAGCTCAGTGTACTCCCTGATATGTGACTGGACATGTGGATCCGAGTGCCCACGGCAGTCTTAGCCTCTTTGGACTCATGGATGGACTCAGCCAACATATGTGTGGGAGTTGACCTTCATTCTCCCACAGCCCATACTGACTCTGGTTACAGATGCTTCTGCCCTAGATTGGGGAGCCCACCTGGGGAATCTACAGACTAACAGTCCTTGGGATGGCCAAGATTTAGCTCTCTACATAAACATGAGGGAGTTGAGAGCCATTCATCTAGCTCAGGGGTGAGCAAACATCTGGGTATGGAAATTGTATGGCGGGCCATGAATGCTCACAAAATTTGGGGTTGGGGTGTGGGAGGGGGTGAGGGCTCTGACTGGGGGTGTGGGCCCTGGGGTGGGACTAGGCTTGAGTGTTTTGGGATGCAGGAGGATGCTCTGGGCTGGGACCAAGGGATTCAGAGGGCAGAAGGGGGAATCAGGGCTGGGGGGTGTCAGGGGTGCAGGCTCTGGGAAGCTCCCAGAAGCAGCAGCATGTCCTCCCTCCAGCTCCTACATGGAGGCACGGCCAGGCAGTTCTACGCACCGCCCCATCTGCAGGTGCCACGCCTACAGCTCCCATTGGCTGTGGTTCCTGGCCAATGGGAGCTGCAGGGGTGGCGCTTGGGGCAGGGGCAGCATACGGAGCACCCTGGCTGCCCCTACGCATAGGAGCTGGAGGGGGGACATGCTGCTGCTGTCAGGAGCTATGCAGAGTGGGAAAAGCCCTCAATACTGCTTCCCGGCTGGAGCGCCGGAGCAGGGCAAGCCCTGGACCCCGCTCCCCAACAGGAGCTCGAGGGCCAGACTGAAACATCTGAAGGGCCAGATGCTGCTCCTGGTCCGTAGTTTGCCCACCCCTGATCTAGGTTGTCACACTTTCCTGCCCCACATCAAGGGAAGGAATTTTCTGTGTTATCTGTAAGAACTAGTAGAGATGTTCTACATGGACAGACAGGGAGGGGCCATATCGTGTCTTTTATGCCAAGAGGAGATGCGCCTTTGGGTGTTTGGAACACAGAGATTCACCTCAATGTCTCCTACCATCCGGTTGTCTGGAACATTCCAGCAGACCACTTGAGCAGGTCTTTGCTAGTCATCACAAGTGGTCTCTCCGGCCTGATACAGTCAGACACCTATTTTAAGTCTTGGGTTTCCTCACGTAGACCTCTTTGTAACTCAATTCATAAAGCATCAGCAGTTTTGTTCAAGAGCAGGTCACAGTCCAGTGTCTCTGACAGACGCTTTCCTGTTGCCTTGGAAAGACAAAATTCATTTATGGTTCCCCTCTGGTTCCACTCCTCCCCAGGGTGCTAAAAGTCAAGCAGCATTATACTCGCATGATTCTCCTAACACTGGCGTGGCTTTGCCAGGATTGGTTTTCCGCTCTGCTGAGTCTCTCAGTCAGGACTCCATTTACATTGCCTCTGGAAGCAGACCTGTTTCACAGGACCATGGTCACCTTCTTCATCCCGTGCCAGTTGCTCTTCATAACCATGGAGTGTGCAGGCTGTAACACCCTAGGAGGAGGTCTCTTCAAGGGATGTGCAAAACAACCTCTTGAATTGCCGAAAATGATCTTCTCGGTATATTTACCTGTTAAAGTTGAAATGATTCTCCCTGTGGTCTCAACAAAAGGGGTTTCTCCAGGCCAGGTTCCTATGTAGCAGTGGTCCCCAACACGGTGCCCGTGGGCGCCATCTTAATGCACCCGCTTCCTGGCCCCCGGGAGAGCACCCGCCGGCATTTCGGCGGGGACGCCTCTCGATGGTGCCACTTGTCACTGACAAGTGATGTCATCGAGAGGCGTCGCCCCCGAATTTCGGCAGCGATGCCTCTCGCTGATGCCACTTGCCGTCAACAAGTGACATCATTGAGAGGCATCACTGCTGAATTTCGGCGGGGATGCCTCTCGATGACGTCGCTTGTCGACGGCAAGCGGCGTCATCGAGAGGTGTCTCTGCCGAAATGCCGCTGAAATTCGGCAGCATTTCGGCAGGTGCTCCACCGCTGCAGTGGTCCTTCGGCTGGCGCCCGCCAGCCAAAAAGGTTGGGACTACTGCAATACAGCATATTCTGGAGTATTTCTTCTACCTGAAACAACAAAGTTGTCCTGTTAGTTCCATCAGGGCTCACCTAACAGCTATCTCTGCTTTCTACCCTCCAGTTGCTAATCACTCAGTTTTTTCTAGTCTGATGTCACTCAAATTCTTGAAGAGTCTGGCCTGGTTATCATTCCCAAGTAGAGGATTGTATCACTCCCTTAGATTTAAATCTGATGTTAACAACGCTGATGGGTCTGCCCTTTGAACCACTGGCTACCTGTTCATTGCTTCATCTTTCATTTAAAGTAGACTTTTTTGGTGGCAATTACCTCTGCAAAGCAAGTAGGAAAGTTGCAAGCCCTGGTATCTGACCCACTGTATACATTTTTAGAGGACACTTTTAAAAGTATGCTTATGCCCCATCTTAAGTTTCTGACCAAAGTGACATCAAGTGAGAAACTAATTGGGCAGTGTAACTACCAGCCTTCTTTCCTAAGCCTTGTGCGCATGTATTGGATGTCAGGAGAGCATTAGCTTTTCACTTGGGCAAAACTAGATCATTCTCATAGCTGTTTATGACAGTCATGGACAGGATGAAGGGTACTCCAGTCTCGACTCAGAGAATCTTGTCATGGATTTCCTGTTTGTGTTAGCACATTGCCAATGTGACTCTGCCAAGTAGCATGGTAACACACTTGATGAGATGGCACACAGCTTCTGACGCTTATCTAACTCAAGTGCCTATACAGGACATTTGTAGAACTGCACTTGGTCATCAGTACATACATTTGCATCTCATTATGCCATATCTCAACATTCTAGAGACAATGCCAGGTTTGGACATGTAGTTGTACAATCACTGTTCAGAGAGACTCCAGTCCCACCTCTGAATTCATCACTTGAATTCACCAAGTGTGCATCACTTGAAGTGGCGTGGTTATGTACAATCACTCGGAGAAGAAAAATGGTTGTTAAACTGTTCTGTAACCCTTGTTTGAGATGCATTGCACATGTCCATTCCATGTCCCATCTCCCTACCCCTGTATAGCACCATCTGTCAACTAAGAAGGTGCTGTGGGGAGTCGGGAGTGACTCTGCCCTTTATACCATTGCTCAGCAGCACAAGGTGGCAGAGAGCACATGTATTGTTCCAACAGGTACTGGTAAGGGAAAAATCTCCGACGATGCACGCTGGGTGCACCAAAACCTGGAGCAGAATGAACATGTGCAACATGTCTGGAAAAACAACAGTTACAGGACAGGTTAGTAACCTTTTCTATCCCCTTGCTGACTGGCGTGCCAGGGATGGCTCTCTTCTCCAGGTAGTGATGGTGGGTGTGACTGGCACATTGACACTGACTCTCAATCTCTCTCTTTCAATCATACAGAGTCGAGGTGTGCTGCGGCGAGGGCAAGCAGGTGAATCCTCTGGCATTCCGACTTTTCACCTGGCTGCAGGATGACACCTTCTTAGCAGTCAGCCAGGGGCAGCTTGCCACGCACTCCATAATCCACCATCTGACTGGAGGTCCTGAGGCAGAGGGAGGGTGCCTACATCTCTGGTACTGGAAAGGAGCTTTATACTCCTTGTGCTGCTTATGAAAACTTCCAAGTGATTCTAGAAATGAATAAAGGCCTCTAAGCTGTCATGGGATAAGAGGGAAAGTCCTCTCATGCACTGGTAACTGGTAAAAAGGTAGGAAACAAAGGGTAGGAATAAATTCAGTTTTCAGACTGGAGAGAGGTAAATAATGGTGTCCCCCAGGGGTCTGTATTGGCACCAGTCCCATTCAACATATTCATAAATGATCTTGAAAAAGGGGTAACAGTGAAGTGGCAAAATTTGCAGATGATACAAAGCTACTCAAGATAGTTAAATCCCAAGCAGACTGCAAAGAGCTACAAAAAGATCTCACAAAACTGGGTGACTGGGCAACAAAATAGCAGATGAAATTCAGTGTTGCTAAATGCAAAGGAATGCACTTTGGAAAACATAATCCCAGCTATACATCTACAGTGATGGCGTCCAAATTGGCTGTTACCACTCAAGAAAGAGATCTTGGAGTCATTGTGGATACTTCTCTGAAAACCTCTATTCAATGTGCAGCAGCAGTCTTGAATACTGTGTGAAGATGTGTTCGACCCAACTCAAAAAAGATATATTGGAATTGGAAAAGTTTCAGAAAAGGGCAACAAAAATAATTAGGGGTATGAAATGGCTGCCATATGAGGAGAGAGTAATAAGACTAGGACTTTTCAGCTTTGAAAAGAGATGACTAAGAGGGGATATGATAGAGGTCTATAAAATCATGACTGGTTAGAGCAAGTAAATAAGGAAGTGTTATTTACTCCTTCTCATAACACAAGAACTAGGGGCCACCAAATGAAATTAATAGGCAGCAGGTTTAAAACAAACACAAGGAAGTATTTTTTCATACAGCGCACAGACAACCTGTTGAACACCTTGCCAGAGGGTGTTGTGAAGGCCAAGACTATAACGGGGTTCAAAAAAAACCTAGATAAGTCCATGGAGAATAGGTCCATCAATGGTTATTAGCCAGGATAGGCAGGGATGGTGTCCCTAGCCTTTGTTTGCCAGAAGCTGGGAATGGGCGACAGGAGATGGAGCACTTGATGATTCCCTGTTCTGGTCACTCCCTCTGGAGCACCTGGCATTGGCCACTGTTGGAAGACCAGATACTAGGCTAGATGTACCTTTAGTCTGACCCAGAGATGACCATTCTTTATATTCTTATGCTCCAGGAGCCTGGGGCGGGCTTGTGGTACAGATGCTGTCTGGCTTCTCCTGGTGAGGCAGTGCACCTTGTAAACTCTGGGTGCTACCAGGCTCCTCCCTACTGTTGACATGTTGTAGCTCATCATGGGGATTTCTTGGCAAAAGGTATCGCATCGGATTGGATACCTGTGTGCTGCGGCAATGGGGATGCTGGAAATGGCTCCATAATACAAGAGTCCATGTGCCCCTAGAGTCAGCACATTACTGGGGTCTTGGCAGAGATGCTGTTAAATGAGTATGGAGCACAAGGCGGTGTCATGCTTCTCCCAGGGGAGCTCCCACTGGGTCAGGACCAGACACAATCAGGGCACGGAGACAAGAAGCTAAATAGGGGTCTTGTCTCTTCAGGGATGCCAGTCCAGCATTTCCTCTCAGCCCTGAGCTTCACCCCGCTCTGGGAATAGCCAAGAATCTTCCCCTGCTGCCACACCCAGCTGGTAGTTTGTAATGGATTCTGTGGCCTGTCCAAGCAACTTGAGGGTCCCCACTGCTCATGCCAGGGGGGCAGCTGAGCCACCAGAATTAACTTTACCACTTGGGGGTATAAAATTGAGTGGGCGCTTGATCAGAATATTTTCTTCTCTTCTGAGTATCTGCACCTATGGGTGCTGCACCATAGGAGTACCTGTGCACGCTCAACCAGACAATGCAAAGCAATGTGTCTGGGCCTATGCTTGCACAAAGCAGCACCTCGTGCCTCCTAACAAGGGCATGTAAGGACCAGCCGCCATGCAGTTCCTTCTCAACTGCCCACAGCTCAAGACAGAGCGATTGTGCATCCAGCTGATTCTACGGCTTCCAGCCATTTCTCGATATTCCATTAGTCGTTCAGTTTCTCCATTTCTTAGTTATTTTGTTCTAATCAGTTTATTTTATAGGTGTGATTAGAAGGAAGCTAATCCCTTCTCTCCTCTTTTACTTGGGCTTGCCACCTCCTGGGTTATGCCAAAGACCTTGGGGTTTAAGCCCCGCCAGACCTGCCACAGGTCTTTTCCTCATAGTGGCATGCATTCGAACTGCCTCTGCTGCCTTGGAGGCACCCACACCCTGTCTGCGGGTAAGGTGTGTACAGGCAGATCATGGAATGATAGAGGAGCTACATTCAAGGTCCTTCTAATGCAGCAATCTCTAGCCCCAATGGGGTCTGCTTCCTCCTGTTACATTTGCTAAAAATCTTGGCCTGACCAGAGAGACTGGGATGCAATCCTCCTGCGGTGTGACAGCATATTCCACCACAGCTCTGTCTACTTCTATAGCTCTACTAAAGGGTATTCCTATATAAGAAATTTGTAGTGCTGAGACTTGGTCTTCCATCCATACCTTTGCCAAGCATTATGCTGCCGTTCCTCCTTCCAGGGATGATACTGCCTTTGGTGACACAGTCCTCCAAACCATCTTAGACTTACCTCCTGAGCACCATCTCTCACTGAATTACTACTTGGGAGTCTCTGACGGGGTAGCACTCATAGGGACATATACATAGAGAGCTTACTTAACTTACAGTAACTTGAGTTTTTCAAGGTGTTTTGTCCCTATGAGTGCTCCACCTCCTGTCGTCTTCCCCTTCAGCTGTGCTTCACAGTCAAGAAGGAACCAATCGGTAGCAGATTAAATGTCCTCCTTACGTGCCCTTGTGCGGGGACACGAAGTGCTGCTTTCCACAAGCGCGAGACTATGGACACTGCTTTGCATTCTCCATTTGAGAGCACACAAGTGCATGCATCCTATGGTTGAGCACCTGTAGGGACAAAACATCTCAAAAAACTCAAGTTACTATAAAAGTTAGTAATGGCTCCTTTTGACCAATGAGAGGACTATAGCTGCAACCCCCTTTGCCTTCCCAGCATGCTCCAGGCACCTCTCAGTGAGCCCCACAGCCAGGTATCTTGCTGGGAAAGCTCCATGTTTTGTAGTGGTGCCCATTATCTACTGATGGGTTTAGCCTGAGTTCTCTTTCTTCTAAAGCTCCGAGATTCAAAGGATGTTGGATTGAAACATGGGCAGACATGCCCATGTATGTTGTAGAAATCCATTTCTTTGGGGACCCACTAAAACCTGGCAGTGCCCGATATGTTGCGGTCCTATGATGTATGCAGGTCAGAACCATGTTTGAGTTGTGTCCGAATGTGCAACAGCTGTATGCTAGGAAGGGGGGTTAAAACGTGCCCATCTGTACATCCCAAGACTCATGACGAGAGTGAGTAGTTTAGTGCCTCATGATCAGTGTAGTGTTGCTGGCAGGCACATGTTCCAAGCCAGTGAGGGCTGGGGCCAGGACTTCTACTCTTCTTCATAGTATTAATTGAATTAGTGCAAGTTTAACATCACTCTGCAGAGAGCTGTTATGGAGACTAATGTGTTATCTGTCCATTCACTCCAAGTAGTACTATCAGAAACAGTGCCTGCTAGCCTCTCCCTTCCTACCCCATTAAATGTAGAGGCATGTCCGGTGCACTGGATGCATATCCACTGTAGCACTGTAACATTCTCTCTCGTGTACTTTTTCTAGTTTGTCTATGCCTGTGGATGGGGATGTGATCAGCCTGTGCTGTAATCCGAAGACCAGAGCAATAGCTCTGCAGCTGGCTGATGGGCAGATACTGAAGTACCTTTGGGGTGAGTGTAAGATACCCGTCAAGATGGCTGGCTTAAGAACTGATGGCTGTCATGGATCTGTCCTGCAGTTTAACTAGCCAGTTGAAGTATAAGAATGTGCATGGACCTTACAAGTTGATGTTGTTGCTTTTCACATTACTTGGCTCTTTGGACTTTGTTAAAGTACTGATTTATATCTGAACATATCTAATTTTTAAAGAAAAGAAAGGCCGTAGCTGTGTTTTGAAATGAAAGGCCAAACTCAGTGGCTTTCAAAAGACAGAAGTGGTATTGGGGGCTCAGTGACTTTTGCTGCTTTATCCCTAATGGAACAAATGTTCAGCTGAGCCCATAGACCCCACCACCCTCTCGCAGCTGCTATCATGGATCTGCAGGGATTATGCTGTGCCCCAGCTGTTAAATAGTCCCTTGGAGGAACCCTTTCTTTCAATGTGCCAGACCCCTAAAGGGTCCCACTCTTCTTTCAAGGTAAGCCCAAGAGCATCACCACCTCTGAGACTGGGTGCCTAGGCTCCAGCACGCCTGTTCGCATTATGAGTTCTGCCCAGAGAGAGCCTCCTGGTAGAGACTTGTACACCCTTCAGGGATCAGTGACCCTCCTCAAGTATTTGCAGTGACTCCAGGCAGCCTTTTCCAAACAGAGCGTGCCGGCCATAGGGCTGGGCAAATGGGCTCACGCCCAGGATGCCGTAGCCAGAGGCATCACAAGGGGCTCAGACTTCCCCTGGCTGGCTGTGGCCAGACTCCTCTCTTCTCCAGCTTCAGCCCCACCCCTGTGTGGGGCTGGCAGGCTTCTCCCCACCCCTTTGGCCCCTTACTCCTCAACCGGACAGTGGGGGCTCTGGCTCTGCCCCAGCCCCTGGAAGCCCAGAGCTGCACGGCTTGCTGCCGGGAGCGGAGCCGAGTCCCTACCTGCCTGAGGCCTTGTGCCACTCAGTCTCCGGCAGAGGCCAGGAGGAGCAAAACTTTCACGTGAGTGAGGAGAGGGGGGCGAGAGCCAGACCGGGCAGGGAGGTAGGAGGGACTTAAAGTGACAGTGCGCTCACTGGCTCTCAAACCCCCCCCCCCCACACACACACACTTGTATTATTATCATTGTTATTACTGCTTGGTACTTCTTGTCAAAATGCTTGTGGTGAGCCAGGAGTGGCTACGGGCTGCAGGAGGGCCATGGGCTCTGGCACCACAAGCCACCGCAACAGTACAAAAGTCAGTATGGCGATACACCATATATCATGCCACCCTTTCTTCTGCGCTGCTGCTGACATAATGACAGGTTTCAGAGTGACAGGCTGACGGTGGCCTGGGAATTCGCTAGTTGTAGCAGTTACTCATTGTGACCTTATCTGATTAAAACATATTTGCAACAGATCTGTACAAAATGTGGTATGTAAGATGTCTATGAAAAGGCTATGATTTGCTGAACATGTTTATGCTATTTGTATGCATGTATCATTTTTGTATTTGAAGTTATGAGTATTGGCTCTATACCTGTATTTCAAATGTTTGCTCCTGGGGTAACGCCCACAAGGTAGTTAGCCAGTACATTTTGAAGGGACTAGTCAAAGTAAGTGGCTCATCAAGGGACACTTAAATCACAATGGACCATGGGAGATGCCCACGTGCTTTGAATCGACTTTCCTGTGAACA
This sequence comes from Chelonoidis abingdonii, assembly GCF_003597395.2. Classification (NCBI taxonomy): domain Eukaryota; kingdom Metazoa; phylum Chordata; order Testudines; family Testudinidae; genus Chelonoidis; species Chelonoidis abingdonii. The sequence continues at coordinate 137,193,057 of NC_133774.1, forward strand.
CTCCATATGAAGTATAGGTAATAGCCCGGAGGTTATGGGGTGAGGGTGAGAGGAGCCCCTAGGAGCCAGGGGTGATGGTGGGAGAGATGGCGCCAAAATACAAGTTCGCCCAGGGCACCATTTTCACCAAAGCCAGCCCTGCAAACGGAGTAGTGTTTGGTATTCAACTGATACAGGGCATCGAAAGTCCTTAGATTAGCACAGAGAAATAAAAGTTAAGACATAGTCCATCTGGCTAAGACAGTGCGATCAGCCAGCCAAGCTGCTATGGCCTCCATTCCAGGCTTACTCGTGCACATTCGCTCTCTCTCTGCCCCTTTCTCAGTCCCAGGTGAGAGCTCTGTGTCTCTTCAAAGGGAGCACTTAACTCCGCCCTCTGGCACCTTTCCCATTGTTCTAAAGTTGGGGCCTTGGCTTGGCTTGGCTTCCCTGCTGAGAGGTGAGGGAAAATCTCCTTTCTGGTTGTTAGCTAGGTGTGAACATTCTGGTAGTTGGATTCTCCATTGATGTGGGTCAGTTTCAGCAGGTTCCAGGCAGTTATTTGATGACCCATTCATTGCACCCCAGATGGCAAGGTGATGTGTACACCTCATGTCTACTGTTCTTCGCCAAGAGGAGACACAAGCTTTTCACCCCCAGTGGGTAGCAGTGCAAAGTACAGAGGGAAACTGAGGCATACATAGGATTCATATACATATTACTGAAAATTACCATTTTGTTTCATTTGCTATATGCTGGACTGAAATGGTCTCCAAGCTCAGTTCTGTTCCATATCATGCGCTGGTACTCTTACAACAGAATGTACTTGTGTAACACACCAATATTGTTTTTATGAGGCATGTGTGGCAAAGGGTGTAGGTGTAATGTTTGTTTTATTTGCTGACTTGGAAAATAGCCTTAATCTTCCCTGTTAATCTTCAGAGGCTCCCACTCCAGCCCTCGAACCGTGGAGGAGCAGCACTGGCTCTGCTGTTCGGTTCCCTTCTCCGTGTGTGCAGACTGCACTGGCCATGATTGGTGGAGAAGTAAGTGAACAGCTAGTGGGTTCAGTGTCTAGTTCTGGAAAATTAGCCCCAAACACCTACCATGTGTTCATGTGGGCCAGTAGGACTGAACATCAGGAGAACAAGATCTAGAAACGTTCCTTAACATTGCTGTTTCCTCATTAGTGCCTGCAAGGTGAGCCGTGTGTGACCAGCATAGCCACCTACACATGCCTTGCCCAGAGAATGTCTGGTGGTTTATAATGCACAAAATCCAGCATTATTATGGAAAACCCTCCATTAATTTGGAGACGTAAATGTAGGAATGTTTAGATGGTAGATCCCCATGGCAACTGGAGCTCTGCACTGTGTGCACATGCAGTACTTGTCAATATTTTATATGGCATTAAACGCTTAATACATCTGAACAGTATAGCCAAATTCAGTTGTTGTGGAATCTTGTTACACTTCCTGTATGCAGTGTAGTTGTGTCAGTCCCTGGATATTAGAGAGACAAGGTGGATGAGGTAATATCTTTTTATTGGACAAACTTTTGTTGGTAAGAGAGACAAACTTTCAAGCCACAAAGAGCTATTCTTCAGGTCTGGGAAAGGTACTCCGAAGGTCACAGCTAAATGCCAGGTGGAACTGGTTGTTTGACATAAGTAGTTAGCACAAATTCTAAGGGACCATTCAAGGTAGAGTGGCCCGTTAACACCTCTGCAGCCATAGGACAAAAAGGTGGGGGTACTGAGTTACAGGTTATTGTAATAAACCATAAATCCAGTGTCTATGTTCAGGCCATGATTTTTAGTGTCTAGCAGAATTATGAATTTAAGCTTCCAGGCTCATCTTTTGAAAGTGGTATGCAGGTGCCCTGTTAGGATGAGGACTGACAGGTCAGATATAGAGTGATTACTTTGTGAAAAGTGTTCACCCACAGGTGATAGGATGGTTTATCACTTTCTGTTTATTCCAGTCTGTCTGGTTTCACCCACATAGTTGTTACTGGGACATTTAGTGCATTGGATGAGGTACACCACATTTTGACTTGTGAGAGGCATGTGTAGGATCTATGGATCTTGAAAGGTGTGTTCTGGGATGTGTTGATCATAGTAAGAGTGGAAATATGTCGGCAGGTTTTGCATCTGTTCTGGCAGAGTGTGGTGTTGTAGTGTCTTGGTCTGTGGGGAGCATACTTCCATTGGTGAGCTTGGAGAGGCTGGGGAGTTGTTTGAAGACCAGAGGTGGGGTTTCCAGAAAGATTTCTCTCCAGATGGGGTACCAATTAAGTATGGGTTGTAGTTGTTTGATGATACTGATATGGGTTCCAGCATATGATGGTAAGTGACAATTAAGGGCGGCAGTCAGAGAGGTTTTTATTTCTGTATTGAAGCAGGTTCTCTCAGGGTATTTGGGTGGCCCATTCCATGATGCAATCTACTTCTCTGGTGGAGTGTCCTTGTTTGGTGAAGGCGATATTAAGGTGTATATTCTGAACTTTCTCCCTGGATCATATTCTGCAGAATCTAAATGGCTGGCTATAGATAACAGATTTCTTGGTATGTTGGACTGGATATATGAAGACGTGTGTTGATCCAGGGTTTCTTCATATTGTTGTCTGTAGGATTCCATTGTTGAAGCTGATCATGGTGTCCAGGAAGCTGGTGCTGGTGTGGGAGTGTTCCAAAGAGAGTTTAATGGATGCGGGGTGATTGTTGAAGCTGTGGTGGAAATGTATGGGAGAGTTTAAGCCATCTGTCCAGTGGATGAAAATATCATGGATGTATCTCAGGTATATCATTGGTTTAGTGATGCATTTATCCAGAAAATCTTCTTCAAGGTGGCCATGAAGAGGATATTGCCATATCGGGGAGCCATCCTAATACCCATGGCTGCTCCCATGGTTTGGACAAAGTGTTTTTGTGGGTGAGGATGAAATGGATTTGGTTCGAGTGGATATCTGAGGGTTGTCCGTTGTCGTGTAAATATTTGAGGCAGGCAGCTATGCTGTCATTGTAAGGGATATTGGTATATTGGGAGGTGATATCTGTGGTGTTGAGGATGGTGTTCTGAAGGGGGTTGTTAATATTGCAGAGTTTGTGGAGGAAGTCAGTTGTGTCCTGGAGGAAGCTGGCCCTTTGTGTGGTGAGTGGTTTGAGAATGGTTTCTAGGAGTCCCGACATTGATTCAGTAAGAGTGCTGTGGTCAGATATGATGAGACTGACTGGGTTCCTTTGTTTGTGTAGCTTGGGAAGCATGTAGAAGGTCCATGGTGTGGGTTCATGGAGGATGGGTATGTAAAGTTTCTCTTGGAGTTGTTTGGGGAAGGATTTGATGATATCCTTGAGTTCCAAGGTAAATTTGTGGTGTGGGGTGGTCTTTGAGTTCTTTATAGTACTGTGGGTGATGTTGGAGAGGTGTCAGTTTGCTTTGTTAAGTTGCACCTGAACCCAACCCAACCCAAAATACATGAACAAAAGCATCTGGCAGACCCCTCATATCAGGCCACAGCACTCTTACTGCAGGAATATTGGAATAGAAAGCAATCACTCTACCTGATTTACCAACCCTCATCCTCAAAGGAAACTGCACAACACTTTCTAAAGACAAGCCTGGGAGCTTAAATTTATTACTTTGCTAGACACTATAAAAATCATGGCCTGAAGAGAGAGCCTGGATTAATGGTTTATTACAGGGGTAGACAACCTATGGCACGGGTGCCGAAGGCAGCACGCAAGCTGATTTTCAATGGCACTCACACTGCCTAGGTCCTGGCCACAGGTGCGGGGGGCTCTGCATTTTAATTTAATTTTAAATGAAACTGCTTAAACATTTAAAAAACCTTATTTATTTTACATACAATAGTTTAGTTATATATTATAGACTTATAGAAAGAGACCATCTAAAAACTTTAAAATGTATTACCGGCATGCGAAACGTTAAATCAGAGTGAATAAATGAAGACTCAGCACAGCACTTCTGAAAGGTTGCCGACGTCTGGTTTATTACAGCAATGCACTGGCACCACTCTTTTTGTCTTACGACTGCAAAGGTGTTAATGGGTCACTTCACCTTGAATGGTCCCTTAGAACATGTGCTAACTACTAATGCTAAACAATCTGTTCTGCCTTGCATTTAGGTGTGATGTTCAGGGTACCTTTTCCTGACTTGAAGAAGAGCTCTATGTGGCTCAAAAGCTTGTCTGTCTCACCAACAGAAGTTGGTCCAATAAAAGATATTACCTCATCCAACTTGTCTTACACTTCCTGTCAGGGCTGTCACTAATCGTTACATTAAATCATTATTATGGGTTGGTTTTATTTTTCCAGTTCACTTCCTTTTTAGAAACTGGATGTTAACCACATATCCAAATTCACACACTGGCCTCTATTATAGTGGGTTCCCAATGTCCTGTTTCCATGCTGCCCCATGGAGGGCCTTGGGGTGCTTACAAGTTAAGCAAAGCAATGCGCACTGCACAGCTGGGTCTGATGGCTTTCAAGCCATTAGCTCTTGTTTCCCGACCAGAGTTATTCAGTGATGACAAGTGTGCTGTTCCTTATCAAGGATGCAACCTAGGTCAAGTTTGAAGCTTTCAGTAGAAAGATATTATTGAGTTTCCAACTGCAAGGGTCTGGAGACCCTTTTTTTCATTATTTATATTTTTTAAGCAAGTAAACACTTTTTATATTCAGTATCAGAGGGGTAACCGTGTTAGTCTGGATCTGTAAAAGCAGCAGAGAATCCTGTGGCACCTTATAGACTAACAGACGTATTGGAGCGTGAGCTTTCGTGGGTGAATACCCACTTCGTCAGACGCAGGAGTCTGCGTCTGACGAAGTGGGTATTCACCCACGAAAGCTCACGTACCAATACGTCTGTTAGTCTATAAGGTGCCACAGGATTCTCTGCTGCTTTTACTTTTTATATTGAGACCTCGGTGATCGAACAAATTCCTATCCAACTTCCTTCAGTACTTGTTGAAAATAAGCATGAGGCATTCCAGTCCACTTAGAAATCTGACAGTCTAAAGGTAATGGGCATATAGCAAAGGCCCATCTCAGTTATAACAATGGTGCCGCTAAACCAGTGCTGTAACGTATTGTAATTGTCCATCCTTTTCATTATAGGAGGCCATCCTGGGTCTGACTGATAGATGTCGTTTTTTCATTAATGATGTGGAGGTACCAAAGCTTGTTTTGATGCGGTTTCACTTATCTGTGTGTAATTATTAGATTTCATCTGCTGCTGCTTGTGCTCATAGATTTAATTGGATTCACTTTCCACAGGTGGCTTCCAATGTTACCTCATTTGCCAGATATGATGAGTTTCTGCTGGTGACCACCCACTCCCACACCTGCCAGTGTGTATCTTTGAGGGACACATCATTGAAAGGTAAACGTTCAGATATAGCCTTTGGTATGTAATAGGCCTTACTGTTTGCTTCCTGGGCCCTTTGCCCTCATGATGGAACCTAGACAAGCTTGCTTCCAAGGCCCCATGTCATGGCCGTGGTGCCACTTCTTGATTGTCCAGACTGGCTGCTCCTGATTGGTGCCAGTGAGTTCCCTATATCCTCTCTTGGCTGTAACTGGGGAGACTCTTCATCCACTTCTGGGAGCTCCCTCCCTCACTTCCCAGCTCTCCCTAGCACAGGAAGGAGTAGCTTACTCTCCACAAACCGTCGTTGATCTGTGATACAACAGGAGTGACCAAAGGACACTTGAAATCACTGTGCCTTGGTCTGCAGAAAGAGGAGGAGTAGCTGGGGGCAAGCCTGAGCATCCAGGCCACCTGCCTGCCTGGTCCCCAGGAGGAGAAGTGGTTGGGGACAGCACTGACCGTGCAGGCCACCTGCCTGCTTGGCTCCCAGGAGGAGAAGTGGTTGGGGACAGCACTGGCCGTGCAGGCCACCTGCCTGTCTGGCCCCCAGGAGGAGAAGTGGTTGGGGACAGGACTGGCCGTGCAGGCCACCTGCCTGCCTGGCTCCCAGGAGGAGACGTTGCTGGAGACAGGACTGGCCATGAGGCCACCTGCCTGCTTGGCCCCCAGGAGGAGAAGCAGATGGGGACAGGACTGGCTCTGTGGGTGAGCTGTCTGCCTGCCACCCATGAGGAGAAGTGGCTGGGGGAAGGACTGGTGACCTGCATGATCAGTCTTGTCCCCAGCTGCTTCTCCTCCTGGGGTGCTCCTCCCCTCCGTCCCCAGTAGGAGAAGCAAGTGGGGACAGGACTGGCTGTCCAGGGTGCCCCCAGGAGGAGCAGCAGCTGGGGACAGGACTGGTTGTGTGGGCCACCTATAGAGGAAGCAGTCAGTTGGCGGGAGCCACCTCTTGTCCTCTTTGGCAGGCTTTGCCTTCACCTCCCAGAACAAGGCTGATGCTCCCGGTGGGGGGCAGATAGGATGGAAGGGATGCCTGGTGAACCATGTTGGGCAGCATCTGACTGGCACCTGGACATGGGAAACTTGGGGGTGTCATGGAGGGGCAAAAGGATGAGGAGGAAAGGCAACGTACATGTTCTGTGCTTCTGGCAGCTGCTTGTATGTGTGTATCTGCCTGGTGTCTAGACTCAGCTCCTCAGGCAGTGGCTGTCTCCTCTAGTCTGTGTGTGATGGTGCTTGGCACAATGGGACTGTGAACCTGACTGATGCCCGGGGGCGCTACTAGAACGTCGCTAACAATGGGTGGGTTCCCAGCAGGAACTCAGCAGACACCCTGTGGCTGGACTGGGGAAGTTGCACTGTATGTAGGGACTTATCATACCCTTGCTGAGACCTCTGCCATTCTCAGTTCTGCAGGCAGGCTTCAGCAGCTCCTCTACTCCCGAGACACTACGCAAGGTGGAGCGGGGTTCCCGCATCGTCACTGTTGTACCACAGGACACCAAGCTCATCCTGCAGGTCAGCTCTCATAGTATTGCTGCAGAACCATGTATTAGCCCACGCTAGGGAAGCCCCACCATAATGCAGCACTCAGCTGTTTGGAGAGGGTAGTAGCTAGCTGAGTTATATATTGTCATGTACTGTGTAACAGCTGCTCTTGCATTCCAGGCTATGGGATCACCACTCTCAAACCTGCTGAACTGTAGATCCTGATCCTACAGGATCCTAATTATTACAGCTCATGCTGCCTCTCTGGGAGCCCCTGGCAGGAGTGGGATTTTCAAATAAATAAGTCTTCAGTGGCTGCTCTTGGTGATACTGAAGCATCTCAGTAAATTACAGGGTCAGAGGGTGATCTCTTGGTGCTTATTGTCTGTAGTAAAGGCCCTGCTTCAGGAGGGCTGAGCATCCACACTTAAGGCCAGATTTTCCCCCATTGAGGATGGTGAATTCCCCCCCCCCCCCCCCCAAACCTCTGCCGTTCTACTGAGCACTCTTGAACTCCAGCCCCATGTGAATGGGAGGTAAATGGCCTCTTGGCTTCATTAGTATGAAAAGGATACTGTCATGTGTGCTTCATGCTCTGACCCTGCCCACCTGCTTTGATACCATCTGTTGTGTGTTTCAAGTGCACTTACTCCCACCCACTTGCTCTGATACCCTCTATCATGTGCGCTTCATAGGGTCTTGCCCCACCCATCTGTTTTCATACTTCAAAAAGGGGAAGTACACACAAACATTAGAAGGCCTGTTACACAGAAATTAAAGGGAACAGTCATGAGTGAAATGCCTGCAAACTGCAGGGAAACTTTTTAAAAAAACACCATAATAGAGGTTCAGACTATACGTATACCCCAAACAAAAAAGAGTCGAGGACCAACAAAGCTGCCATGGCTAAACTGGGTAAAATGCAGTGGTTAGAGACAAAAAGGCATCTTTCAAAAATTGGAAGTCAAATCCTACTGAGGAAAATAGGAAGGAGCATAAACTCTGGCAAGTCAAGTGTAAAAGTATAATTAGGGAGGCCACAAAAGAATTCAAAGAACAACTTGCAAAAGACACAAAAACTAATAGGAATTTTTTTTAAGTACATCAGAAGCAGGGAGCCTGCCAGACAATCCACTAGGGCCACTGGCTGATAAAGATGCTAAAGGAGCACTCAAGGAAGCCGAAAGACAAAATGAATTCTTTGCATCCATCTTCACTGCAGAAGATGCAAGGAAGAGTCTCAACCTGAGCCATTCTTCTTATGTGTCAAATCTGAGGAACTTTTTCAGATTGAGGTGTCAGTAGAGAAGGTTTTGGAACAGATCGATAAACAGTGATATTCACCCAAGAGTTCTAAGGAACTCAAATATAAAATTGAGGTGTCAGTAGAGAACAGATGGATAACCAGTGATATTCACCCAAGAGCTCTAAGGAACTCAGATATAAAATTGAGGTGTCAGTAGAGAAGGTTTTGGAACAGATGGATAAACAGTGATATTCACCCAAGAGTTCTAAGGAACTCAGATATAAAATTGAGGTGTCAGTAGAGAAGGTTTTGGAACAGATGGATAAACAGTGATATTCACCCAAGAGTTCTAAGGAACTCAGATATAAAATTGAGGTGTCAGTAGAGAAGGTTTTGGAACAGATGGATAAACAGTGATATTCACCCAAGAGTTCTAAGGAACTCAGATATAAAATTGAGGTGTCAGTAGAGAACAGATGGATAACCAGTGATATTCACCCAAGAGCTCTAAGGAACTCAGATATAAAATTGAGGTGTCAGTAGAGAAGGTTTTGGAACAGATGGATAAACAGTGACATTCACCCAAGAGTTCTAAGGACTCAGATATAAAACTGCAGAACTATTAAGTGTGATATGTAACCTATTGCTTAAATCAGCCTCTGTACCGGATGCCTGGAGGACAGCCAGTGTAACACCTATTTTTAAAAGACGCTCCAGTGGCAATACTAGCAATCACAGGGCGGTAAGCCTAACTTCGGTATTGGGCAATTAGTTGAAACTATAGTAAAGAATGGAATTATCAGACCCATAGATGAACACAGTATGTTGTGGAAGAGTCAAAGCTGCTTTTGTAAAGGGAAATCATGCCTCACCGATGTATTAGAATTCTTTGAGAAGGTTAACAAATGTGGACAAGGGTGATGCAGTGGACATAGTGTACTTGGACTTTCAGAAAACCTTTGACAAGGTCCTGTACCAAGAATTCTTAAGTGAAGTAGGCAGTCATGGGATAAGAGGTAAGTTCTTTGAGTGCTGGTCCCACACGGGGGGATGCATGCATGCCATGCACCTGAGTCCAGGAATTCTTTCAAGCAGTGTCCGTTGGCACACACACATCTCTTTGTGCCTCTGCAAAGATATGAGGCACTGTTCAGACCGATGCCTCTCCAGGTCTTTATTATGGCTGCGTGATCAGAATTGGAATCGTCTGTCCTCTTCTCCCTCAACTATTTGTAGCACCTGTAAAGACAATTGTAAATAGTTTTTATTCTTCCTAGCTTACTGGTTAGTTAAAGTTCATAGTATAGTGTGTTTTTTCCTTGGTTGGGGATTCCTTCCTTGAGTCTGGGATTATGTCTGGAGACCCAGGTTTCAAGAATCGCATCTCTTGCTCTCGCTCCTTCTCTGTCAGCGATGAACATCAGCACTGCTTCTATTGTCTGGACGAGACAATAGCTCTGTGAAATGCAGTATTTGTCGCTCGTTCCCACCTAGAACTCTGGCAGCTCACGAGCTCTGCCTACAAGAAATACCTGATGGAGAAGGCTACGAGGTCCCTCTTCAATCTGTTCCAGGGAGACCCCCTTCTACATTGTCCCCTCCAAGCATATGCTTGGTAGCAGAGTTTTTAGTACCTAAGCCCAAAGATTCTTCCTCTAGGGGTTCCCATGAGAGCAGAGGGCACTCATTGGGGGTAAGGGCAGATCCCTATCAAGGAGGGTCCATAAGAGATGCATTCCCTCCCCGAGCCTGTCGAAATTGGATGAGACTTCGTGTGTGGAATCTAAAGATCTGGATCCACTGAAAACCTCTAGAGTGGAGGGAAAGCATGTAAAAAGAAAGATCTGCTGTTTCTATGATCACCCCAGTATCAAAGCATAAGGAATGACATCCGGTGGTTCTCTCTATGAGCTGTGTCAGTGCTGTGGTGCGGTCCTGGTGCTGCAGAGTTGTTAATGCTGCTAGAGCTGCTATTCTTGGAGCTCTGCTGTTTGCTGCGTTAGGAGAAATGCAGCCTGTAGATTCAGCAGGCCTCGATGTTTTCATAAAGAGACCACAGGCTTGGTTCGGTGTCAAAGGTGCTCATCCAGGTTCATTGTCAGCAAAACACAGTACTATGTCCTGACGAACAGGTCACAGGGACACTGACAAATGTATGCCCACGACAAGCTCAGGCTCAGCATAACAGGATGCTGTCCCCTCGGCCAATACAAAGATGCCCCTCCTATGACTTCTTCTTTTATACATTGATACAAGTTCTGTATCACACTCCAGATGTTATTAGTTGCCACCCTCATTCTTGTACCTGCTTGTTTGAACAAAACATTCTCTTCCATTATCCTGTCATCCCATCCTGATCATATGAGGAGTCGGTTGTTCCTGTACCATCTCTTAGGAATGTGTTTACACAGTTACTTGAGAGCTCTGGATGTTCTTGTACCATCCTCTCAGGAATGTGCTTACTTGGTTTTAGCTAATACCTAGTGTGTTACGATTCTGCTAAGGCCAAGCTTACTCTCATTCACAGCCTTTGGCCCATACTATTAGTTGCACTTAGGGCTCCAGCAAGGCCTACACTTATGGTTGATATCATCTAATTTGTCTGAGGACCACTGGGCGTCCAGGGATGCACTGGGTCCATCAGACTTGACTGCTGGAACTTCACCGACACTGGGGCATATGGAGACTTACACAATACTAGAGAATATAGTCCTACGTTATCCTCAGTCTCCCTGCTTCTCCAGCCTAGCCCTCTTCAGGGATATTACTACACTAGAGAAGGATGCTACTGTGGTGTTTCAGGAGCCATCCCACTTACAGCCCTTCGGCAAGAGTGCTGCAGTACAGATGACCTCGCTACTACTGGAGAAGCAATTTTCAGACTCAGCTGAGTTGGAGGTGCTAGCCACTCCAGTATCTCCAGGGAGACAGTTGAGTCCTGACAGACATTCAAGGAGTCACGCTCAGTATCCCTGCGGATATGGCTTCCTCAGGAACTGCTGGTACTGATTTCCTTAAGTACTCTACAGCTGACTGACCCCTCCTTCTGGCTTCGTTGGGGTCCACAGGCAGGCGTCCAAGTCCTTCTTAGGGATCCATCAGTATATGTGGAGGAAGACATTGATCAGGACTTGCAGGTCCTCTCCAACTCTGCTGGATGACCATAGGAAGTACCAGGAACTACTGCAAAGAGTTGCTGACGACATCCAGATCCCACTGGAGGAGGTCCAGGACCCTCAACACTGGCTCCTGGATCTCCTGAAACCAGAGGGACCGACTAAGGTGGCCCGCCCAGTTAATGAAGCCATCCTAGAACCATCCAGAGCTATATGGCATCTTATGCCCCCACACCGAAGAGAGCTGACAGAAGATATTTCATCCCCACCAAAGAAGCTGAATTTGTTCTACCACCCCAGTCCCAACTCACTGGTGGTACAGGAAGCTAAGGAAAGGGCCAGATTGCACTATCAAAGGGACGTACTGACTGACAAGGATTCAAAGAGATTGGACCTCCTGTGGAGAAAGGTCATCCTCTCTGCAGGCCTGCAATTTTGTATTGCTAACTACTAAGCTCTGTTAGTGAAATATGATTTTAATAACTGTTGATAGAATATCAGGGTTGAAAGGGACTTCAGGAGGTTATCTAGTCCAGCCCCCTGCTCAGAGCAGGACCAACCCCAACTAAATCGTTCCAGCCAGGGCTTTGTCAAGCCTGACCTTAAAAACTTCTAAGGAAGGAGATTCCACCAAGCCCCTTCAGTAGCTGAAAGCACTATCAAATCCCCCCTCATCTCTCTTCTGCATAGCTTAAACAAATCCCAGTTTCCTCACGCTCTCAGAATTCATCTCATCCAGGCCCCTGGACTCTTTCCAATTTTTCCACATCCTCCTTGTAGTGTGGGGCCCAAAACTGGACACAGTACTCCAGATGAAGCCTCACCAATGTCGAATAGAGGGGAATGATCACATCCCTCAATCTGCTGGCAATGCTTCTACAGCCCAAAATGCCATTAGCTTTCTTGGCAACAAGGGAACACTGCTAACTCATATCCAGCTTCTTGTCCACTGTAACCCCTAGGTCCTTTTCAGCAGAACTGGTGCCTAGCCATTCAGTCTCTAGTCTGTAGCAGCGCATGGGATTCTTCCGTCCTAAGTGCAGGACTTAGGACTTAGTGCAAGCCTGCAGATTTTATGGGCAGGCTTCCCATGGAGGACAGAGCCCAATTTAAGACCTTCAAAGAGGAGGGCAAGCTAGTGGCAAAAAACGCTCTCCAGGCCATAGTGGATGCAGTAGACACAGCTTGCAGAACCTCATGAGAAGGGATTCTTGGCTACAATTGTCAGGATTTCCTAGGGAGGTCCAGAACACCTGCAGGGTCTCTGCTCTGAAGAGTTGAATCATTTTAATGAAAGAACAGACGAGTTCATGTATTCAGTAAAGGACTCGAGATTGACTGGGGATTTAGACTCCAGACCCCAAGAGGAAACACCAGAGACCGTCCTGTAGACTAAGGTTAACTTACTACCAGCACTCAGCTGAGCCTCCACAAAAATGGCAGGGCATTCAGAGGCCTCGCTTCTCAGCTTCCTCTTCTGCCATGACCTCTACCCATTCCCAGGCACTTGCTAAGGGCCACTTTCAACATACTGGTCAAGACCAACCTGCCACCACTGATGCCACCCACCTCTTCTCCCGTCATTTTTGGGGGCCATCTCATGCTATTCTCTCACAGATGGAGGATGATCACAACAAGCAAGTTGGATCTTGGAGATTATTCCTCAGGGATACTCCATAGTGTTCCCCTCCTTCCCTCCTCTCACGCCCCCTTCCAGTCCCCTTTCAGAGACCACTCTCATGATTCTTCAACAGGCAGCAGAATCCCTTCTACACAGAACATGTCCTACCTCAGTATTATGAGAAGGGGTTCTACTCTGCATATTTCCTAATTCCCAAAAGAGATGGAGGATGGAGACCCATCCTGGACTTTTGGCAGCTCAACATCTTTATTCAAAAGTCAAAATTCCACATGATTACATTGGCATCAATAATTCTCTGCCTTCAGAAGGAGATGTGGTTTGCAGTTCTTGACATGAAGGATGGATGCTTCCGCATAGACAGTTACTCCTCATACAGGAGATTCCTGTGTTTTACGGTAGGCCAGGAACATTTCCAGTTTCAGATCCCCCCTTTTGGACTAGTGACAGCACCCAGAGCATTCACAAAAGTCCACTCTGTGGTGGCAGCCCAGATGAGACACCAGGGCTACACAGTTTCCCCTTATCTAGACAACTGGCTTCTGGTAGGCCGCTCCCACTAAGAGATCAGGTTGACAACAGAGTTTCTCATACAGCTACTTGCTGCCCGAGGTATTTGCATAAATAGAGAGAAGTCTGTTTTGTCACCCATAAGGATGATAAACTTTATTGGAGTGATATTGGACTCTTTCTGCAAGAGCATTGCTTCCTGGAGACAGATTTCAGATAACGAACATCCTGGTTGCATGCATTACCCACAGAGCAAGAACTACAGTGCAAAGGTGCCTTACGCTGTTAAGCCATAGGGCTGCGTGCACCTACACGATGCTGTTTGCCAGGCTTCATTTGCAATGTTTGCAGGCCTGGGTCCGCTCAATCTACCTACCGGACAAGGACCACATCAGCTGCATGGTGACCATTCCCACCAGAGTGATTGGCACCCTTGCCCGGCAGTTGAACCTGGAAAAGGTGAGGGTGGGCTTTCACTTCAGTACTCCCACCCCTAGTGCCACTATTGTGATGGACCCCTTTCTCCTGGGGTAGGGTGCTCACCTGAACAACCACAGTGCGCAAGGTCTCTGAACCCCCACAGGAGGCCAGACACATCAACATACTAGAACTGAGAGCAGTCCACCTCACATGCAATCCAATCATGTGCTCACTCCATGTCCAGGTGATGTCTGACAATGTCACCACCATGGTTTACAGAAACCAACAGGGCAGAGTGAGAGCTTGTCCCCTCTGCCTGGGAGCAGTCAGACCCTGGAATGGGTTTGTCAGGAACCACATCACCATCCAGGCGGCTTACCTCTCAGGAACCCACAACTCCCTAGCAGACAAACTAAATAGATGCTTTTCGGCAGACCATGAACAGGAGATCCACAATTTTGTCCTAAGTGAGATAACCATACAATGGGGTGCATCTCAGTGGGACCTCTTTGTGTCCCAAATGAATGGAAAATTTCCACTGTATTGTTCCAGGGTAGTAGTGGGTCGTGGTTCCCCAGGGTGAAGCCCTCCTGCTGTCATGGAAAAATTACCTCAGATAGGGTTTTTTTGCCTGTTCCTCGGCTTCCACAGGTGATATGGAAGATATGTTAGTGTATGGGGCCAGTGTCATTCTTCTAGCACCCTACTGGCTCAGGCAGTTCTGGTTCCTGGAGCTTCTGCCAATATCTGCTGCCCCCCCTCCGCCCCCCATCAAGATTAGCCCCTTCCTGAACCTCCTGACCCCGGACAAAGGAAGAATCAAGCACCCTAATCCATGGTCACTCCATCTCATGGCCTGGTGTTGGGATGGGCGTCAGAAATAGAATATTCCTGCTTGGCTCCTGTTCAGGCTATCATTACCCAAAATAGGAAGGATGTGACTAGAACTTGCTATGTGGCCAAATGGAGGCATGTCTCGGCCTGGCCTCAGTCAACATTCTCCAGCTGCTGCAAATATTCCCATCATTTTAGGTTATCACCTGTCCTTGAAGACCTCAGGTCTTGCCATTAGTTCATCACGAGCCTACCTTGCAGCGGTTAGTGTCTGCCTTCCCTCTGGTGGACAGACGTTCTATCTTCACGAATCCAACTACAGTACAATTTATGAAAGGCCTAGTCAGGTCCTTTCCACCAATGATCAAACCTGCACCTCAATGGGACCTTAATTCCATTTTGTCAACACTTACCAAACCAACCTTTGAGCCCTTGGTGACGTGTTCCATGACCCTCCTGTCCATGAAGGTTGCATTTTTAGTGGCTATCGTTTCGGCCAGAAGAGTCAGCAAGTTCAGAGCCATCACAGCAGCCCTCTGTATACAGTTTTTCCACAAGGAAAAGGTTTCCCTTAATCTACATCCCATGTTTCTACCCCAGATTGTTTCTGAATTCCACATCAAAGTATTCATTTACTTGTATTTTTTCCAAAATCCCACACTTCTGCTGAAAACAGGAGACTTCAGTCTTGATGTCTGGCATGTCCTGATACTCCATCTGCAGCAAACCAAACCAATGAGAAAGTCACCAAGTCTTTTTATCTCCATGGCAGAGAGATTGCGTGAGCAAGCCATATTCTCCCAAAGGATTTCTGAGTGGGTTTGGGGATTCATCCTAGAGTGCTACAGGTTAGCACACATCCCTCCCTCGGAGGGTGTCACAGCTCACTCCACGAGAGCCCATGCACCTTCACAGCATCTCCATATGACATCCTGTTACAAGACCTTTTCAGGGCAACCACCTGGAGATCTATCCACATGTTCGCTACATGTTACACTTTAGTTCTTGCCTCAGCTGCAAAAGCAGCTGTGGAATCAGTAGTATTGCAAGCATCTTTGCTGATGGCTTCTTTGCACCACCTACAGTCAGAGCACTGCTTGCCAATCGTCCATGTGTGGAATACACATAGGGGCCAGCACTCGAAGTAGTAGTGGTTACTTCCTGTAACTGAAAGTTGTTTGAGGTTTGTGGTCCCTATCTGTATTCCACTACCTGTCCTCTATCTCTTCTGCTCTGGATCCTGTTGTATTTATGGTAAGAGGAGGAACTGAAGAGGTGTCGTCCTGCACCTTCTGGCTCTCTGTCAGGAGCAGGAGGAGCTCTACTGCACACGTGTGGGCCAATGACACTGCTTGAAAGAATTTCCAGACTCAGACTCATGGCATGTATGCATACCCACATGTTGAATACAGACAGGATACTGGGCTAGAGGGACCATTGGTCTGACCCAGTATGGTTGTTCTTATGATGCTTTGTCCCAAAGGCTTCTGTTAGTGTCCAGTAAGAGGAACACTAAAGACCAGACTAGCAGCAATGGGAATGAGCTGCAGGAACCCAGGGCCCGAGAAAGTTGCTCCCTGAAACGGTTCCTGGCTTGATTAGAATGTGTCACGTTTCCCCCTTAAATCTCGTCTCAGTTTTATGGAAAAGCCATGCAGCTGTGGAGCGTGCCTCAGACATATGATAAAACCTTCTGTAAAGTCGAGGGAACCTGCTTACTCAAATGCCTGTGCAGCTTTCCCCTTCCTGGGGCTTGATTTCATTGACAGTAGGAGAACAAAGGTAGCCCAGACCTTCTCCCCAGGTTGGGCTGCTGGAGGATTTCTGTCTCAAACCCTGCTCAGCCCATGCCCTAGATCTTCTCATTACAGGCTCACTCCCAGCTCCTGTCTGTCTGAGCAGAGTAAGGAGCTGCCTGCTTCAGAGAGTTGGCAGAGCCTGCTCCAGCCTTTGCCAACAGTAGTAGTGTGGGGTGTTCCAGGAAAACACTGTGTGCCTGTTGCAGTCCTGTTGTTAGTGTAGATAGCACTTTACGTTGTAAACATCGAACCCTTCAGAGATTGGACTCCCTCCTGGCCATTGATACGCTCTGCTTCTTGCATTTCTCTGCTTGCACTGAGTCTTCTCTTGGGATTCAACCTCCTTTTGGGGTTGCTTTTCTTCTGGGGGTCTCTTGCACTAGCACAGCACTCTGATGTTTGACTCCATCACATTCCTTCTCCCTCTGCAGCCATTGTGGGGAGGGGGAAGTCTTACTGAACTGCAGAGACATTGAAACCATCTCTTACATTGAGTAAAACTGTTTCTTCAAAGTGAAGGTCCTGCCTCCCCTTCACGGCAGTCAAAATGAAGCCCCCGTTTCCTCAGTGGGGGTGACAGGGAGTTGGGTATTGCTGGCCTGGCCATGGCTGACCAGGATTTGAGGTGCAGAGCTCTTAGCATACTTAGAAGAAATTATTGTTGGGATTAATTTTTTAGATGCCAAGAGGGAACTTGGAGACTGTTCACCACCGAGCCCTCGTTCTGGCCCAGATTCGGAAGTGGCTGGACAGGTGAGTGTCACTAATGTGTATCAGCCTGCGTCCCCCAGGCTCTTATGGTGTGAGCAGCTGGAGAAGGGTCGCACTGTCCTGGTGGGATATTGACTGGGGCCTGCAGAATGAGGGCATTAAGCTAGAGTGAAAGGGGGACTGCTTCGGGAGAGTTCATGAAGAGTTCTGACTTAGGAAGTGGAAACAAACTAATTCTGGCAGTTGGGCCCTCCAGGTAACTGCCACCTGCAAGCAGAGGCATCTCAACATTTCTCTTATTTATGTACAGCTTGTGCTACGTGCTTTAGTCCCTGCTCCAAGGAGCTTGTTAATCCGAAGAACAGACAAGTAGGTGGAGGTTAGGGGACATGTAGGTCATCTGGATTCACTGAGCAGCACTGCAGAAGAAACTGGGAGAAGTGCCATCTCTTCCCCCCTCCATAATTATAACTCATCCTCGAGGACAAGACTATCTCATGGAATAAAACCTTGCAAAATGTCACTGTTCTAAGGGAACAGAAAAGCGCCTGAGACTAGAGCTGAATGGATAGTTGTTTTTTCAGCCATTGAACCAAAAAATCGGGGAAGAGGGGGAATGATTTTGGGTTAAACCTAGAACTGAAATTTTTCACTTTTTCCTCTCCAAAATGAAATGATTTAATTTTTTTATTATGCTTTTGGGTGTGTTTTACTTTTTTAAATTTTTTAACAACTCCTGGCCAAATTTCAATGTGAAATATAGTTTTGAGAAGTTTCACTTCAAGAAAGTCCAAACAGTTCATTGACATTTTCTGATTTATTTCATTTAGGTGTCTGAAACTGCTGGATTTGTGAAAATATTTTTTTCATCTGAAAAATGAATTGTGGGACAAATAAACTGTTCACAGAAAAAAATCTGCCCAGCTCTATCTGCGACCAATACACTGTTATCTTTAAACCCAAATGTAACTCTCTTCAAACAGGCCCACACCTGGTTAAATGCTACCCCAGTATGATGTCTGGCTGGGCCAGGACAGGAACTGGGCATGGGCACAGCCAGCTTTCTTTGCAGAGGGAAGACAGTGAAAATTAAGCCATAGAGGTTTATTTATAGTCTGGCAACTGTTCCCCTCTCTCCCTGTGTATATTAGATTGTAGTGCACACTCCTCTCTAAAAACCTGCTGTATTTGACCCATTCCAACAGGCTTATGTTTAAAGAAGCATTTGAATGTATGAGGAAGCTGAGAATCAACCTCAACCTTCTTTATGATCACAATCCCAAGGCAAGTTTGAGTCGCGCTTGTTTCCGCCCCCCTTGCATGTTTTTCTGCCTCCCAGGGAGTGTGGGATTTGCCAGAGGATGTTGTGAAGGCCAAGACTGTAACAAGGTTCAAAAAAGAACTAGATAAGTTCATGGAAGATAGGTCCATCAATGGCTACGATAGGTCCATCAAAAGCAGTGGATGTGTTATTCCTTAACTTTAGCAAACCTTTTGATACGGTCTCCCACAGTATTCTTGCCAGCAAGTTAAGGAAGTATGGTCTGGATGAATGGACTATAAGGTGGATAGAAAGCTGGCTAGATCATCGGGCTCAACGGGTAGTGATCAACGGCTCCATGTCTAGTTGGCAGCTGGTATCAAGCAGAGTGCACCAAGGGTCAGCCCTGGGGCCGGTTTTGTTCAGTATCTTCATTAATGATTTGGAGGATGGCGTGGACTGCACTCTCAGCAAGTTTGCAGAAGACGCTAAACTGGGAGGAGTGGTAGATATGCTGGAGGGTAGAGATAGGATACAGAGGGACCTAGACAAATTAGAGGATTGGGCATTGGGCTAAAAGATACCTAATGAGGTTCAGCAAGGACAAGTGCAGAGTCCTGCACTTAGGACGAAAGAATCCCATGCACTGCTACACACTAGGGACCTAATGGCTAGGCAGCAGTTCTGCAGAAAAGGACCTATGGGTTACAGTGGACGAGAAGCTGGATATGAGTCAACAGTGTGCCCTTGTTGCCAAGAAGGCTAATGGCATTTTGGGCTGTAAAAGTAGGGACATTGCCAGCAAATCAAGGGATGTAGCATTGCCCCATTCGGCATTGGTGAGGCTCATCTGGATACTGTATACTTTTGGGCCCTCACACTACAAGAATGAGTGGAAAAATTGGAAAGGTCTAGCGGAGGGGCAACAAATAATAGGCGGTGGAGCAGTGAATCATAGATTATTAGTGGAAGGGACCTCAGTAGATCATCTAGTCCAACCTCCTACTCAAAGGAGGACCAATCTCAGATCCTAAATGGTCCCCTTAAGGACTGAACTCACACCCTGGTTTAGCAGGCCAATGCTCAAACCATGAGCTATCCCCCCCTCTGACTGATATGGGAAGCTGAAGGATTGGATTGTTTAGTCGCAAAAGAGAAGAATGAAAGGGGATTTCATAGAATCATAGAATATCAGGTTGGAAGGGACTGATAGCTGCTTTCAACTACTGAAAGGGAGTTTCCAAAGAGGAGGATCTAACTGTTTCAGTGGTACCTGATGACAGAACAGGAGCAATGTCCAAGTGCAGTAGGGGAGGTTTACGTTGGATATTAGGAAAAACTTTCACTTGGAGGTGGTGAAGCACTGAATAGGTTCCCTAGGATGGTGGTGAATACTCCTTCTAGAGTTTTAAGGTCAGACTTGACAAAGCCCTGGCTGGGAGATTTAGTTGGGAATTGTCCTGGCTTGAGCAGGGGTTGGACTAGAGGTCCTGAGTCCCTTCAACCCTGACATATCTAGAATTTAGCCCAGGATGCAGGTGATGTGTCTCGCCTGTCTGCCAGAACGTGGGAATGGGCGACAGGGGATGGATCACTTGATGATTCCTTGTTCTGTTCATTCCCTGGGACACCTATCTGGCATTGGCCACTGCGGAACATAACGAACGGCCATGCTGGGTCAGACCAATGGTCCATCTAACCCAGTATTGTCTACAGACAGTGGCCAATGCCAGTGCCAAGAGGGAGTGAATCCTAACAGGCATGATCAAGTGTATCTCTCTCCTTCCATCTCATGCTCCATCTCTGACAAAGAGGCTAGAGACACCATTCTTTACCCATCCTGGCTAATAGCCATTTATGGACTTAGCCACCATGAATTTATCCAGTTCCCTTTTAAACATTGTTATAGTCTTAGGCTTCTCAACCTCCTCAGGTAAGGAGTTCCACAAGTTGACTGTGCACTGCGTGAAGAAGAGCTTCCTTTTATTTGTTTTAAACCTGCTGCCTATTAATTTCATTTGGTGACCCCTAGTTCTTGTGTTATGGGAAGACAGGATACTGGGCTAGATGGACCATTGGTCTGACACAGCATGACCATTCTTATGTAATCAGTGTTTATAAAGCTCTGTCAACACCACATCAGAATCCCACTGACCAATTAGGGGAGGAAGCTTTTCCTGGCAATGGAGGAGGCCGAAGGCAGCAATGCTGGTGGAACCTGTGCTGTTTGTATCTACTAAGGCCTTAATTCTGCAAGTGGATCCATGTGGATGGATTTTAAGCAGAGGGGCACAGATCTGAGTGACGGATACTGTTTGCATGCAAAGAACTATAGCATGTGCAAATGACAAGAGTAAGGTAACTCGGCTTTAGAGTTGGATATGCCCATGTGCAAATTTAAATGACCCTTTGAAAAGTCGCTCTGTGTGTTTTGTGTTAATGTGCCTGTAAGTAACAGCATCAGCACTGAAAGGGTTTTGTTCACTTCAGGTTTTTCTGGAAAATGTGGAAACCTTCATAAAACAAATAGATTCTGTGAACTACATCAACTTATTTTTCACTGAGTTGAAGTAAGTATTGGTCTTCTGATAAAAGAACACCTGGTAAATAAAGCCGCAGTATCATTGTTCTGGAAGCAGGAGAATGGGGGCTGGATCTCAAAGAACCAGAAGATTCAGTCTGACCAAGTGGATTGTGACTGCTTCCAACTGCCAGGCTAGCTGGCTGTGGGCCTGGTCCATCCAGGCAGAGGGATTCAGCAGGATGGACTCACTTGTGGCTATTGGTTTGATTTGGCCATCTGGGGACTTACATTTTGGCTGTAGCAGTTTGTAGTAGGGCTGTTGATTAATAAGAGTTAACTGAAGCCATTAACTCAAAAAAATTAACCATGATTCATTGCAGTTTTAAACGCACTGTTAAATAATAGAATACCAATTGAAATTTATTAAATATTTTGGATGTTCTACATTTTCATACACATTGTATTCTGTGTTGTAATTGAAATCAAAGTGTATATTATTTTTGATTACAGATATTTGCACTGTAAAAACGATAAAATAGAATTTTTCAATTCACTGCATACAAGTACTGTAGTGCAATCTCTTTATCATGAAAGTGCAACTTACAAAAACTTGTAGATTTTTTTTTATTACATAATTGCACTCAAAACCAAAACAATGTAAAACTTCAGGGCCTACGGTTCCACTCAGTCCTACTTCTTCTTCAGCCAATTGCTAAGACAAACAAGTTTGTTTACATTGACAGGAGATAATGCTACCCTCTTCTTATTTACACTGTCACCAGATACTGTGAACAGGTATTTACATGGCACATTAATAGCTGGCATCGCAAGGCATTTATATGCCAAATGTGCTAAACATTCGTATGCCCCTTCATGCGTTGGCCACCATTCCAGAAGACATATTTCCATGTTGATGACACTTGTTAAAAAAAAAAAAAAAGTGTTAATTAAATTTGTGACTGAACTCCTTGGGGAGAATTGTATGTCTCCTGCTCTGTTTTACCCACATTCTGCCATATATTTCATGTTATAGCAGTCTCAGATGATGACCCAGCACGTGCATTTTAAGAACAATTTCACTGCAGGTTTGACAAAATGCAAAGAAGGTACCAATATGAGATTTCTAAAGATAGCTACAGCGCTCGACCCAAGATTTAAGAATCTGAAGTGGCTTTCAAAATCTGAGAGGGATGAGGTGTGGAGCATGCTTTCAGAAGTCTTAAAAGAGCAACACTCTGATGCAGAAACTACAGCACCCAAACCACCAAAAAAGAAAATCAGCTTTCTGCAGGTGGCATTTGACTCAGATAATGAAAATGAACATGTGTCAGTCTGCTCTGCTTTGGCTTGTTGTCGAGCAGAACCCATCATCAGCATGGACACATGCCCCCTGGAATGGTGGTTGAGGCATGAAGGGACATGAATCTTTAGCACATCTGGCACATAAATATCTTGCGACGCCAGCTACAACAGTCCCATGACAACGCCTGCTCTCACTTTCAGGTTACATGGTAAACAAGAAGTGGGCAGCATTATCTCCTGCAAATGTAAACAAACTTGTTTGTACATAATTCTACATTTGTAAGTTCAATTTTTATGATAAACAGATTGCACTATAGTACTTGTATGAGGTGAATTGGATCACTATTTTGGGGGGTTTTTTTTACAGTGCAAATACTTGTAATCAAAAATAAACATAAAGTGAGCACTGTATACTTTATATTTTGTGTTGTCATTGAAATCAATATATTTGAATACGTAGAAAACAGCCAAAATATTTAAATAAATGGTATTCAATTATTATTTAACAGTGTGATTAATCACACTGTTTTTCATTACTTGACAGCCCTAGTTTGTATTTTTTCTGGTTTGCCGTGTGAATGTGAATGTTTGAGAAAATCTCACCAGTTGCTTCAGTAGTTGATGGCCTCTGATTTCGGGGTCTCCTGTGGGGAACTGCAGAGGGGAATAAGGAAACCCTTTTTTTCTAAGGTTTTAGATTATTGTTCAGGCTCCTGACCAAGTGATTTTTCAAAAGGCTGAGTATGATTTGCTCCCTTTGAAGTCACTGGGAGCTGCTGGTTTGCTCAGCACTTCTGAGAATCAGGCCACTTCTTTAGATGCCTAAACATAGAGTGTGGAGTCTCATTTTGAAAATCTCAGCCTTAAATCTTTGTTTGGGAACCTAAACAAACGGCTTAATTTTCAAAAGTGCCAATCATCTTCATGTCAGAAATGTCTGACCCCACCTCCTGCCTGAGGTGTTCAGTTGTTTGAGAAAAAAAAAATCACCTTGAAATGGAGTCTGCCTATTGCCCTGTATCAAGTTTTATGTTTCCCTGGGGACAGGATAAGAGAACAAACCGTGCATGATGGGTATTAATCCACTTCTTGAGCCCTTTCCAGTTGTGCCAGATGATGACAGGATAAGGAACTACATAGAAGAGAGAGTACTAGTAATCTTAAAGTGCATTTTACAGTATTGTACAGTACTCCTCATTTAACATTGTCCCGGTTAATGTTTTATTGTTACGTTGCTGATCTATTGGGGAACAAGCTCGTTTAAAGTTGCGCAATGCTCCATTATAACATCGTTTGGCAGCTGCCTGCTTTGTCCACTGCTTGCAGGATTCTCTGGAAGAGCACCCCTCCTTGTGGGGAGGCTCCCCTCAATTCTCCGTAAGATATGTGGCTCGGCTAGGCAACTGCCCAGCAGCAGTTCAGCTGTCCCTCCCTCTCTGCCCTCTGCCTTGGAGCTGCTCCAGGAGCTTCCTGCTTGGTGGGGGAGAGGGGTGCTGATATCAGGATGTCCCCCTGCTCTCGCTCCCCGACTCTGTACCCCTTCTCCACAAAGCAGAGGAGCGGGACAGGGCTCAGGGACAGAAAGTAGGGAGCTTGCTGGAAGCTGTTGCTTCCTGTCTGAACTGATCTGCTTAAAAGGGCAGTGTACTTGAAGTGGGGTCAGCGTACTTAAAGGGGCAATGCACATTGCTCTCTCTCACTTGTGCGCACCCCCCAGCACTTCGGAAAGTCAGCAGCTGTGCACGTGCTCTCAGGAGGAGGGAGTGGTGCATTCCAGCTGGATAGTGTGGGCTCAGCATTATGTTCAGTTTTTGCAGGGAAGTGTTTGCAGCTACTACCCTGCATCTATTGTGTTTCCTCCCTTCTGTCTCAAGTCCGTGCTGCTTGTAGAGTGTGAGGCTACATTAACAACAGCATATTAACCTTGAGGGCTCAGCCAAGTGCTAGTTCATCATTTAGCAGCAAGGCATTCCCTGGAAAATATCCCACCCTCTGACTTCACCACCTCAACCAAGCTTCACAGTCATTCATTGCCGTGTACAATATTAAACTGTTTATTTAAAATTGTTTAAAGCTTATACTGTATATGTATATAATATCTTTTGTCTGGTGAAAAAAATTTCCCCAAAACTTAACCCCCCCATTTACATTAATTCTTGGATTTGCTTAACATCGTTTCTCATAAAGTTGTATTTTTCAGGAACATACCTACAATGTTAAGTGAGGAGTCACTGTATATGTCTTCTTGCACGAGTATTTGTGCTGGGCTGTGACTGGGCCCCGCTGGTATTCACAGTGCATATTTCTTCATAGAGAAGAAGATTTCACAAAGACTATGTACCCATCTCCAGTTAGCAGCAACGTCCAGCTACAACAGTGTCCTAGTCAGAAAAAAGTAGACCTTATCTGTGATGCGATGAGAGCTGCCATGGAAAACATCAATCCTCAAAAGTAAGTAAAATGCCATCTGCAATTTAGAACAGAACAGTAATAGAAAGTCATTTTTTAGAGCTGGCTAAAAAGTAAGAAAAAATGTAATTTCAGAGGGTTTGACGTGAAGCCCTATTTTTCTTTTTTCTTTTTTTAAATCTGAAAATGTAAGACTCTTTTCACTTATTGACAATTAGCTTTTCATATTTAATATTTCATATTTAAAACTTTTAACAAAAAAATCAATTTTTGACAGTGGGGAAAATGTTTTGGTGAAAAATTTTACTTCAGAAAAAAGGCCATTTTTCAACAATAAACTTTGTTTTAAAAAAAAAAAAAGTTGACTAGTTTTAGTAAGTTGCTCTCGGTTCTGTCGTCCAAAGGTAAAGGCTGATGTGATGAGGAAGCTAGTTCTCTGTTTTAATTAAGGCATATCATCAGAGTTTATACATGTACTATATCCCAGGGATCATCCCAGGCAAAATGTTCCTCCTTGATATGTTCTTCACCCTTCATTCTTTTCAAATAAAAAACAAAATCCCCAAATCCCAACCCTTCCATTAAAGCAAAGACTACAGTAAAATATTCAATAATAAAACTTAAAAAATACACATGCATCCGACGAAGTGGGTATTCACCCATGAAAGCTAATGCTCCAATATGTCTGTTAGTCTATAAGGTGCCACAGGACTCTTTGCTGCTTTTAAAAAATACAGTAGAACCTCAGAGTTAAGAACAGCTTGGGAATTGAGGTAGTTTGTAACTCTGAACAAAACGTTATGGTTGTTCTTTCAGACGTTGAACATTGAATTAGTAGAGCTTTGAAACTTTATCATGCAGAAGAAGAGTGGTGCTTTTAACCATCTTACTTTAAATGAAACAAGCACAAAAACAGTTTCCTTAATGAAAAGATCTGACAAGGTTAAACTTTCCCTTTATTTTTTTAGTAGCTTGTGTTTAACATAATAATATACTGTACTTGCCTCTCTCCCCCCCTCTTCCCTTTGTCTTTGCTGCTGCCCAGCTGTGTGTTTTCTGGTTTCAAATGAGGTGTGTGGTTGACTGGTAATTCTTGTGTTCGTAACTCTGAGGTTCTACTGTAGATTGTTGATCTTCTCATTCTGATTGGTTTCTTGTTTTGTTTCTTGTTGTCTGTTTCCCTCAGATACTGTCTTTCAATACTGACATCTCATGTGAAGAAAAGCACCCCAGAACTGGAAATTGCCCTTCAAAAAGTGCACGAGCTGCGAGGTACAGTGCTCCTAGTTCAGATGGCAAGTAAAGAGCTGCACACCTGGGGAGAGTTCACAGTAGTTCTGATTATTAGCATTATTTACCCCTGGTTTTTGACTCTGAATAACAGAAATTTGTCCAGGCCTCACAAAGTTCAGTTCAGAGTCTATGAAGTTAGCTGTCACAATGAAATAGCACGGAAGAGACGGAGTCACATATGGTTACTGTTGCCTGGTGGTATGATCATTATTCTGTAGTCAGGGATTGGTTAATCATATCCGTGAATGAGTATGGGTGATTTAGCTGCCTCCTTGATCCCGGTTTTTTGCATGGGTGTTCAGTGTGTCCCTGCCTGTCGCTGGTCCCTCAGCGTGGCACACGTGATGTCATTCTGCAGTGATATAAGCAGGATGCAAGTTGTGTTATCCCTTGGTTCAGGCTAGGCCCTGAAGACTGCCATGCTGCTGTTCAGGTTACTACTTGAATAGCTGAGGCAGGCATCCCCTCTTTCAAGCACAAGACTGAACGGGATGATTTAGTTGAGGTTGGTCCTGCTTTGAGCAGGGGGTTGGACTAGATGACATCCTGAGGTCCCTTCCAACCCTGATATTCTATGATTCTATGAATCGTTAGAGCAGGGGGACTGCCAGTCTGTCTCTGAAATCAGACCGTGCTGTTTCTAGTGAGCTAAGTGAGCATGCTTTCTCGTGGTGTGCCTGGAGCTCACAGGAGCAGCCTTTGATTGGTGCAAGGTACAAGTGATTTTTGATGGCTCTGTTTCCCATGATTACAGAGACTGTTTCGCCAGCAGCTGAGGGGGTGACTGCAGAAGCAGCGTTGAAGTATCTGCTCTTTCTGGTTGACGTCAATGAACTGTATGATCACTCCCTGGGCACATACGACTTTGATTTGGTTGTCATGGTGGCAGAGAAGTCTCAGAAGGTCACTACTGTTCTTATCGCTTTCTAATTTTTAAAACAAAATTACCAAAGTTTCAAAGGTGGATCAGCTGACATGTTGTTTCTGAACCATAACTCTGTACCAGTCCAGACACCCATCTTCCAGCCCTAAAGTCCGAGCGCCCTCACAGGCCAGCCTCCCGGCTCCTGACTGTCTCCTCAGCACTGTTTGGGAAACCACCTGCTCAGGTTTGGGGAATACACCCTCCCTGGGGCAAGGGTGCTCTGTCCTTGGAGTGCAGAGTTAATGGAGTGCTGACTTTGTGCCACTAGTGAAGTCTCTGGAGGGAGGTGTAGAAATCTTGGCTCTCCACTTCTGTGCTTTTGAGATGATCAGGTACGTGGTGTACAGTGATCTCAGCTGAGTGACAGCATGTGTGCTTGTGAATTTTCCAGTTGGGTTTCGTTTACGAGACACTTTGTTTCTGAATTGGCTGGTACTTCATAGAGATCCCCAACATCAGGGAAGGAGCTGCCGCTGGCCCTCAAGTAAAAACACCCTTTATAGTGTTACGGGTTTCTTCCCAACCGTTAAGGCAGGAAACACTTTTTTAAAATGAAATGTGAGATTCTGGAATATCCACTCTCTGGCAAAAAGTCAGACGAGGCAGAGAAGGAAACAGTTTTGATGAATATTGTCAGGATGTCAAAAATTAACACAATCATAAACTGAAAATAGAGCCATCCTTTGTCTGCCCGTGACATGCTGCGGAGTTAATTTTCAAATCTCAAAGCCAGTAATGAACTAGCTAGAAGGGCCTAAAACCATAAACCAGTGGTTCGAAACCAGTGGTACATCAACTCATCTAGATATTTGCCTAGTTTTACAACAGGCTACATAAAAAGCATTAGCGAAGTCTATACAAACTAACATTTCATGCAGACAATGACTTGTTTATATTGCTCTGTATTCCGAAATGTATGTACAGTATTTATATTCCAATTGCTGTATTTTATAACGATATGGTAAAATGAGAAAGTCAGCAATTTTTCAGTACTAATGTGCTGTGACACTTTTTTGTATTTTTATGTCTGATTTTGTAAGCAAGTAGTTTTTAAGTTGAGCTGAAACTTGGGGGCATGCATGACAAATCCAACTCCTATTAAAAAAAAAATTGTAATTGTAAATATACCTATCTCATAGAACTGCAAGGGACCTTGAAAGGTCTTCAAGTCCAGCCCGCCCCCGCCTTCCCTAGCAGGACCAAGTACTGATTTTTGCCCCAGATCCCTAAGTGGCCTCCTCAAGGATTGAGCTCACAACCTTGGGTTTAGCAGGCCAATGCTCAAACCACTGAACTATCCCTCCTCCTTCCCTCCTGAAAGGAGTATAGTAGTCTGGGAAGGTTGAGAGTCACTGCCATAAACCATCCAGAGGGAGTGATATTTAGTAACTCTCAAGCTAGCAGATTTGATTGATAGTTCCAGCTTTCCTTGCTGATTATGGGCTGCAAGTTGAGGGAGATGCAGTTGCCAGGGTAATATTTGACTGAGCAGTTTGACATATAAGAAGCAATGCAGTTATCTGATGTGCCTTGCAGGACCCTAAGGAGTACCTGCCATTCTTAAACACCCTCCGGAAAATGGAAACCAACTATCAACACTACACTATTGACAAATACCTGAAAAGGTACAAGAAGGCACTCTGTCACCTCAGCAAATGTGGTAAGTGCCCTGCATGTATTGTGTCTCTGGGACATGATTCTCTGTTATAGCATTTCACCACCTTCTACAAAATAGGGTAAAAAGAAAATCAATGTCACAGGAAGCCAGTGTGGGATCCTTGTTTAGCTTTGTTGCTGTTGCGCAGATTCACTTCATTACTTGATTTTATACCTTGCTTTGGAAAGACACTTTTTATGGAGGGCTCTTTTGCTGAAGCGCAAGTTCTGTTGTAAATGTGGCTCGTAAAGGAAGCAAGTTGATCATTAGGTTCTGTTTGTTGTGGGCATGCAGAGATGGCGTTGTGTGGCTGAAATAATGGCACAGTCATTAGTTCCTGTGTCCTGAATGGCTCAGATCACCTCATTGTTGTTCAGGGTGTGGCCAGGAAACAATCCTTGCTCCTACGACAAAGCTCCTATGGGCTGTGGTGGCACCAGGCCTGCATCCCATGTCCTACAGAAGGTAAGGTGTAGCTCGGTGATACTCAGATTTCAGTGGTTCAGGAGCCAAATTAGTGATCAACACAGGAGTGTGAAGTCGTCGTGTCATTTACTGTAGTACTATAGATTCATATTTAAACAGTATGACAGAGGACATGTTTAACTTACACATACACACACACTTCTTACAGCAAAATGACTGACGAAGTATTATTTCATCAACTACAATTGGTTAATACTAGGGCGCAGTTAACTCACAAAATTAACTCAAAATATTAATCACAATTAAAAAAAATTGTGCTGTTAAACAATAGAATACCAATTGAAATGTATTAAATAGTTTGGATTTTTTCTACATTTTCTTATATACATTGTATTCTGTGTTATAATTGAAATCAAAGTGTATATTATTTTTTATTACAAATATTTGCACTGCAAAAATTATAAAAGAAATAGTATTTTTCAGTTCACCTCATAAAAGTACTAGAGTGCAAGCTCTTTGTTGTAAAAGTGCAACTTACAAATATAGATTTTTTTTTTGTTACATAATTGCACTCAAACAAAACAATGTACAGCTTCAGAGCCTACAAGTCCACTCAGTCCTATTTCTTCTTCAGCCAATCACTAAGACAAACAAGTTTGTTTACATTGACAGGAGATAATGCTGTCCTCTTATTTACAATGTCCCCAGAAAATGAGAACAGGCATTTGCATGGCATTTTTGTAACTGGCGCTGCAAGGTGTTTACGTGCCAGATATGCTAAACATTTGTATGCCCCTTCATGCTTTGGCCATCATTCCAGAGGACACGTTTCCATGCTGATGAAGCTCATTAAAACAATGTGTTAATTAAATTTGAGACTGAACATCTTGAGAGAGGATTGTATGTCCCCTGCTCTGTTTTACCCGCATTCTGCCATATATTTCATGTTATAGCAGTCTCGGATGATGACCCAGCACATGTTCATTTTAAGAACAATTTCACTGCAGATTCACAAAATGCAGAGAAGGTACCAATATGAGATTTGTAACGATAGCTACAGAACTCGACCCAAGGTTTAAGAATCTGAAGTGGCTTCCAAAATCTGAGAGGGACGAGGTGTGGAGCATGCTTTCAGAAGTCTTGAAAGAGCAACACTCCAATGCAGAAACTGCAGGGCCCGAACCTCCAAAAAAGAAAGAAAAAGATGCTAGTGGCATCTGACTCGGATAGTGAAAATGAACGTATGTCGGTCCGCACTGCTTTGGATCATTATCGAGCAGAACCCATCATCAGCATGGACACTTGTCCCCTGGAATAGTGGTTGAAGCATGAAAGGACATATGAATCTTTAGCACATCTGGCACATAAATATCTTGTGACGCTGGCTGCAACAGTGCCATGAGAATGCGTGTTCTCACTTCAAGTGATGTTGTAAACAAGAAGCAGGTAGCATTATCTCCTGCAAATTGTAACGAAACTTGTTTGGCTGGCCAAGAAGTAGGACTGAGTGGACTTGTAGGCGCTAAAGTTTTACATTGTTTTATTTTTTGAATGCAGGTTTTTTGTACAAAATTCTACATTTGTAAGTTCAACTTTCGTGATAAAGAGATTGCACTACAGTATTTGTATGAGGTTAACTGAATCACTATTTCTTTTGTTTTTTACAAGTGTTAATACTTGTAATCAAAAATAAATATAAAGTGAACACTGTGCACTTTGTATTCTGTGTTGTCATTGAAATCAGTATATTTGAATATGTAGAAAACATCCAAAATATTTAAATACATGGTATTCTATTATTGTTTAACAGTGTGATTAATCATGCAATGAATTTTTTTAATAGCTTGACAGCCCTAGTTAATACCATAGTAAAAGCATCCTGATTGGATAATAATTCAATCACAGTGTTTTAATATCATGTGCTGCAAAGAGCCCCTTGTGGCCTGCGAGCCGCAGGCTGAGTATCACTGGTGTAGTTGGTAAGTTGTGCTATGGCCCAAAGCTCAACCAGCCAGCCTTTCCTGCAGCGCAAGTGAACTGGTGAGAGTTGTGTAGCCTGCCGTGCTGTGTCTGTACCACTAGAGGACAGTCAATTGTTTCCTCAGGTACAGAGCACTTCTCTGAATTTCTCAACTTGGTGAAGGATCAGAATCTGTATAATGAAGCCCTGAAGTTGTATCCACCTGATACTCCAGAACACAAGGTGCGTGACCTGTGCTGTGAACCTAGGGAGTGGTTCTGCTGTGCTCATGGAAAGCTGGCCCCTGTTGGCTGCAAGGGGTTAATATGGAATGCTTGAAACCAGGAACTCCTGTTCTCTGCACTGCACTTCCAAACTGTTTTATTTTGTTTAATGGTGAGCAGCAGCTGTTCTTACTGCCCCTCGGTGGGTGGGGGAGGGGATGTTAATAATGAGAAGTGTCTGCAATGCTCCCCGTCCCCCTCATTTGGGGGGCTGCTGCTCAGATCCCAATCCTTTACAGCATTGCTGTTCCTGCCCCCCTATGTGTTCCCTGAGAGATCTGCCACCCACCCATTGCCCTTCTGATATCACCCTGCAGCCTGTGCAATAACTGACCTGTTATGGGCAGGAATCCTAAGCAGCAAGAGAACTGCTGCCCTGCAACCAAACCGAGGCTTTAGCCTCATGGGATCTTGCCATGGTGGGCTTCACACTGCCTGCATGACAGCTGCCCTGAGAACACCCAGCCCCAGGAGGCGCAGAGTGATATGCACATGTGCATGCCTGTGTGCTCTTGTCACGTGTGAGAGAGAGCGCGTGTGCATTCTTGTGCCCTGGGATGTTGGCCAGGGCAAGCTTTGAGCCCTGAGCCAGCTGGCTGCTGTGAGCTAAACCAGAACCAATTTCCTTGGCTTCTCTTTCTTCAGGCCTGCTGATGATTGTATTCTCACTATTTGTCTGACTCTCGCAGGCTGTCGGCAGTGCCTTTGGGGAGCACTTGAACCAGAAGCATCTGTATGAGCAGGCTGGACTGATCTTTGCCCGCTGTGGTGCATTTGAGAGAGCCCTTGATGCCTTTCTGAGCAGTGGCAGCTGGCAGCAGGCCCTCTGCATGGCCTCTCGGCTTGGTTACATGGTGGATCAGTTGGCTGGGCTTGCAAGGAACCTGGCAGGTAAGAGTCATTGGCTGCACAGAGCACAGGTGGCCATTTAGAGTCACTAGTTCAGTGTGGAACTTTCTGACACTTCACTGGGAATCTCAGATTCTTTTTGCAGCAGAAGGGTAGGTTTTTCAGAGGCCAAGATCCTCAGGGAAAAAGGGCAGAGAATAGATCTGAAATATTGCCAAGAGGTGTGCCATGCCATCTCACAGCATTCCTACCCAGGCTTGGTGTGCTTAGCTGCTGGAAAGGCATGTCATTCATTGCAGAAGCCAGGACCAGCATGGGAGGGATACCCTTGGATGCACCACTAGCCTGGAGCAAACAATCCCAGTGATCTGTCTTCTGCATCCTTCTCTGGTGGAGGTGTGTCGAACTTCTCTTCTGACACACTTTGCCAAAACCACTTAGTTTTCTCACAGTTCTGCAGCAGCGAAGCCCCATGTCTCGTCCAGGCCTAGTGAGAATGAGCAGAGCTCTTGTACGGCTCAGCGCTGTCTTCACATACAGGACTGCTTGTGAGAGAGAAGGCTGTGGAAGGAAGCGTGTTCGCTTGTTCTAGAACAGAGGTCCCCAAAGTGTGGGGCGTGTCCCCCTAGCGGGGTGCAGAAGAACACCTGGGCAGCCCCATGGAGAGGGGTGGGGAGGACAGACGGAGCTCTGGTCCTGCCCCCAGCTGCCTCCCCAGCTCCTAGCCCCACTCCCAGCCTCGGCATGACTCCACTCCCAGCCCCACACCAGCCCCCAGCCTGTGCCACTCTGTTCCTGGCCTAGAGCTGAAGCTGGGGGCAAGGTTGGGAGAGGAGCTGCACCTGGCCGCGGCCCCGGCTACCGGCCCCCACCCCAGCCATGGCCCCATCCTCGGCCCCTTACCCCTGACCATGTCCCTGCCCCCAGCTGTGGCCCTGTTCCTGGCTTGGCAGGTTGGGGGCGGAGGTGGACAGGGGTAAGGGGGGTGTGACGCTCAAAAGTTTTGGGACCACAGTTCTAGGAATTGCCCCAATAACACATCAGTGGGTCTAATGGTCCCTGTACAATCTGCTCCCCCATTCCCCACTCACAATGTGACCAAAATGACTCCTTTGCAGACCCCACCCTCCTACAGGCCTGGTAAATGTAACTGTGTGTTGTGATATAGTGGGGTTGGCCCCAGCAGGGTGGCATGGCTCTGGGGCACCTTCCTCCCTGCTGGTTTGCCGGAAGCCCTTGGCTCCTGTGTGCCTGCTCTCTCATTGGTAGTTATTCCTGTTACTTAATGCAGCTCCCTGCATAGGGAACGGGATTGTGACAGTGGCGGGCTGCTCCGTCCAGCAGACAGAGGTCTGACAGATCCAGTGGCGGGAAGTAAGACATAAATTGTGAGCCATGAGGGGAATTCACCACTGGAATAATTTTTTGTCATAGATTCAGTGCCAAACAGGACCATTGTCATCATCTAATTTGACCTCCTTACCAAGAGTGACGCTGAGTGTTCCATCACCTGCAGCTTTAAACCAAGAGCTTTTCTAAAGAGATGCTCCAGTTTAGTTGGGAGTTAATTCAGGGAAGTCCTATGGCCTGTGCTGCACAGAAGGGCAGGCGAGATGATCAAAGTGGCCCCTTCAGACTTTTAAAAATTTGACTCTTATTAGAAGCTGTGGGTTTGAAAACAGCTTTCTAAAAAGCTTAACTGGATATTGCAGCACTGGGACCCGGGGGCAGAGCAGAGGGCTGAGAGTCAGGAGACCTGGGTTCTGGTCCCTGCCCTGCCCCTGACCTGTTAGGTGAGCCTGGGAAAGTAATTTCTCATCTCTTCCATTTCCGTTCCCCCTCTTTGTGTGCAGACCGCAGGCTGCTTGTGATGCACCAGACATCATGGGGCCCCAGTGTCAGTTGGGCTCTCCTGTCATGTATATGATTATTAGTGATGAGGTTTAGATGGCGAAGCTGCTGGGGAATTTTCAGGGCACAGCTGCCTTTCCTCTCTCTCCTTTACACCCATTTTTGGTCTGAGAGATGAGCACTCATTGAACAGAGAAGGGGTGACTATCCCTGCAGACCTCATGTTGGCAGTGGGAAGGCTGGGGCAAGTTCTGCATGAGCAAGATCTTTAAGGTCTGGATCAAGTTTAAATAAAGGAAACCTCCATAGCTATTACTTACACGGACACATGTTAATTCTCTCTCTCCCCTGGGCACAGGGAAGATGGATGCAAACAGGCTTCCTTCAGCCAGCCAGAAGAATTAGTATTAGTGGGCTCATGGATGCTACAGACTGACACTGCAGGTTCATTAGCCCCAATGGTGGGCACCCTTCACTTTTAGATCAGGTCTCTTGACTGGACCCAAACTCCAACTATTCCTGAAATGCTTAATTCTGTCCTTCTTCTCTAGGAAAACTAGTTGAACAGAGGAAACATGCTGAGGCAGCCATACTCCTGGAGCAGTATGCACAGGTACCGTGCACCCTGGTGACACCTTCCCTTCTGCCTGCCCTCGTACCAGTCTCTCGACCCAGGGCTTATGTCCCCTCACTGTCATATAGACCCTCTCTGTTTGGGCATCTCTGACAAAAAGATTAACCAGCCTGGGGCTGAATAGAAGCTAAGCAGAAGCTATAGGACAGGACAACAAAGCCTGTGGTGTGCTCCCCAGTGTTTATGGGGGGACTTACTAGGGGTATGGTTGAGCTGGGTTTAATACATTTCAGTTGGCTGCCAAAAGTCCTGAAAGGAACACGTCGGTGTCTGCTGCTGCAATAGCTATTGAAGAATACTGGCACTGGATGTGTTGCAGTTTAAATCACACTTGTGCAGACACTTAAGTAGACTTGATTTTTGCCCTCTGCTGTAAGGAACTTGAAGCCAGTCTCTCTTCTCACATGCCTGTGGAGTGAGCGACTGCCCAGGAGTGATGCTAGCCCTGGCATGGCCAGGTTAGGTTTTGGGATGACAGGGGGGATAGTGGAGGAGAAAATCAACAAAACTTGGAGTTAAGATGTCCTTATGCTGAAAATATGTAGATGGCTTCAGGCAGGATTTCCTGGCACTGACTGCAGTACAGTTGTGATGGTAGCTGTGCTTGAGCGGTTGCAATCCAGGAGTCCAATGCCCCATGCCAGAGGTAACGCTTGATTGTAGGACAGTAACCACTGCGTCCTTGGTCTCCTTTCCCCAGGACTACGAAGAGGCTGTGCTCCTGCTCTTGGAAGGGAGCATCTGGGAAGAAGCCTTAAGACTAGTAAGGACATTCCAAAGTACTCCTAGAGAGTTCCTAGGGTAAGACTGTGTGTGTCTATCTCCTGAAAGAACTCTCCACTTCCTCACCTTGCTCTCTCCCCAGATTCACAAATACAGCAGACTAGACATTCTGGAGACCAACTTCAAACCTGCTATCCTAGAAGGTGAGTTTCTTATTGTGAGGAGTCCTCCATGCGGGGGGCTCTCTCCTTGTTTGGTATGGAGTCCTAGGGAATGTCATGAGACCTGGAATCAGAAGATGTTTGGAAGGTGTTTTATTGGCTCTGCCTAGTTACAAGTGGATGGCTACTTGTAACACCGACGGTGGGCAGGATTGAACCGGGGACCTCTGGAGCTAAATACATGAGCCTCTACTGCATGAGCTAAAAGCCTTTAGCTAAGGCTGTAGAGCAGACGCATTAATATCTCTCTCTAAGTGGTCTTGGTGCCACTAGATGGGACAGAACACCACGCCCAGGAGGTGTGGGGTTACATACTTCCCCTAGCTGAGGAAGTATGTCCCGAACTTCAGAGACTTCCCAGCTGAAATCCCAGATGAGCCCCCCTGTGTAACACCGACAGACCCCGTTCGTCGGTGGACGGGATTGAACCTGGGACCTCTGGAGTTAAATACATGAGCGTCTACTGCCAGAGCTAAAAGCCACATGACCACTAGCTAAGGCTGTAGCAGACTCATTAATCTCTCTCTCAGTGGTCTCGGTGCCACTAGATAGGACAAAGCACCAGCCCCAGGAGGTGTGTGGGTTACATGTTTACATCTGACTCTGCTCAGCACAGCTTAGCATGCAGCAACGTGACAAGCATTTTTGACTCAGTGTTGCCCTCCTTGAGATCAGTGGCAAAATTTGCCCAGACATCAATGCTGTGTGATGGGATTTATGTGCATGGGGAAGAGTCAAGCTGGAAAAGTAGGAGTATTGTTGGTTAGTAAAGGAAGTGCAGAGCTGTATGCAAGGAAAGTGTATGTATATGGAGCTTCTCTGTGGAGGAGTTTCAAAGTGGCTTAGCCTTCCCTCTGCTGCTTCGAGGGCTAAAGGAAGGCCGGGCTGATATTGCTGGAGAATTCTCCTTCTCTTGGTGTTGGGGCTGGGAGTTGGCTGCTCTGTTCTCCTGAACCATCTTAATGACAGGGGGGGGAACAGAAGAAGAGTCAGTACTACTGTGGCCACGAGCCTTAAAACAGGAGCCTCAAGTTATGCTTCTAAACGCCAGGCTAGGCACATGGATGCCTTTGGCACTCTGGGTTTAGCAAACTATCTTCAGGCTCCTGCTGACTTATTTTAAGCTTGGAATTTCAATCTATCCTATGTGATTCCTGAACAGTTCTGCCCCCACTGTGCTGGGCTCCTAGGCTTCAGAAAACTAACACAGCACATGTTAACAATACAAACATGTGTTGACTCTAGCACTGCTTCCAAACGGAATTGAAAGAGGGTTTAAAAGTTTAGAATGTGCTTATTTCTCTTTGGCCTGAACCTAACACCATCTGCTCTCTCTGCAGCCCAGAGAAATTATTTGATGTTTCTGGATTCTCAGAAAACAACATTCACTCGCCACAGAAAGCGCCTCCTGGTGGTTCGAGAACTGAATGAGCAAGCCCGCCAAGGGCTACTGGGTATGTTTTTGAACCAATGTAGGTGCTCTAGTGTCAATAACTAGTGATGTCTTAATGAATTCCTGAAAACACCAATGATGTGGTTTCCTCATAGGCGCATAAGAATGGCTATAGTGGGTCAGACCAATGGTCCCTCTAGCCCAGTATCCCATCTTCTGACAGTGGCCAGTGCCAGGTGCTTCAGAGGGAGTGAACAGAACACGGCAATCATCGATTCCCGGCTTCTGGCAGTCAGAGACTTAGGCACCCAGAACAAGGGGCTGTGTCCCTGTCCATCTTGGCTAATAGCCATTGATGGACTTATCTTCCATGACCTTATTTAATTCTTTTTTAACCTAGTTTTTTGGCCTTCACAACACCCCCTGGCAACGAGTTCACAGGTCAACTATGCATTGTGTGATGAAATGCTTCCTTTTGTTTTAAACCTGCTGCCTATTAATGTCATTGGGTGACTCCTGATTCTTGTGTTACCTGAAGGAGTAAATAACACTTCCTTGTTCACTTTGTCCTCATCATTCATGATTTTGTAGACCTCTATTATATCCCCCCTTAGTCATCTCTTTTCTAAGCCAAACAGTCTTCTTGTGCTCTCCTTATGCCCTAATGTCGCTGGGGTCTGCTGTAGCTTGTGAGTGGCCTTCTGGCAGGGGCAGCTCTAGGCATTTTGTCGCCCCAAGCACGGCAGGCAGGCTGCCTTCCTCCGAAGCCGCGGGACCAGCGGACCCTCCGCAGGAACGCCGCCGAAGGCAGCTTGCCTGCCACCCTCACGGCGACCAACAGAGCGCCTCCCACGGCTTGCTGCCCCAAGCCCCTGCCTTCTGGTTTTATATTTCTTATAAAAAAGATTTTTTACAAGAGTCAGAGAATTAGAATGTGACCTGTTGATTTTATTCACTTTGAAATCTTCGCATTTCCTGCTTTACAATTTAAATTTTTTCTTCTACAGAGCTGTCAGTGCGGCAGCTTTCCTGAGTTATACACTTCCACATACATGTAAAAGCCCCACAGGAAAGGTCCATAATTTCCTTTCCACGCTGGCCAGTTGGGGTTTAGTCATGATCTGGACGCACGTTGCATTGTAGAGCACCTGTTAGAGGTCAGGTTTCTGGTTCACTTCTCTTTTGCCAGTTCAGGGAAGCCCATGGTGATTATTTTAAAAGAAAGCTACTCCTCTTTCTTTGAGTCTGTGTCCCTGTGTGCACACACCTATGAACTGGAGACTGTAAAGTGGTGTCCACTGGCCTACATCTGTGGAGTGCAGCTCCTAGTGCTCCCAGATGAGGGCAGAGAAGGAAGTGTGGCCCAGCTGCCTCTTAATACCTTTTCAAAGATAGAGGCAGAGCGATTGCATGTCCATTTATTCTTCTTCGAGTGCTTGCTTATGTCGGTTCCATGTTAGGTGTGTGCGTGCGTGGCTGCCAGAGATTTTTTGCCTTAAAGAATCCGTAGGGCCAACTCTGGCGCCCCCTGGAGTCCCGCACTCGTGCTCTTATATGAGGCTCCCCCAGTTTCTTCTTACTATCCATGCGCTCTCTCAGTTCCTTCTTACTGCCCATGACGGTTGCTGGAACGCCTTTCTCCTTTACAATAGCAAGTGTGCCTAGTGGTTTTTCTTCTATAGTTCTTGTACGTAGTCATTTCTTAGTGTTAGTAGTTAGTTAAGTTCAGATAGTTAGTAGTCTCTTCAGGGACATTTTGTGCTCTATTCTCCTGGCTTCAAACTGTGTTCCACCTGTCACAAACCTATGCCAGTCAGCAACTCCCACACAAGCTGTTTAAAGTGTCTGGGGAAGATGCACATCAAAGACAAGTACAGAATTTGTAAGGGCTTCAGGTCGAGGACACAGAGATCCATCCAGAAGCCTTGCTGATGAAGGCAGCAATTAGACCATCCTCAGAACCATCCCACTCTGATATCAGTACAGAGTGCTCCACTGGCACCAGGCTCACCTCAGCACCATTCACCATCACTGTTGTCGAGCAAGTCATGCAGGAAGCAGCGCACAGATCGAGGGCGCTTCCCTGTGCTAAAGAAAGACGACGAAGCGGTGCAGGCAAAGGACCCATGTCGGGCCATTTGCTCTCTTTAGAGTGGCAAGAGGCAGCCTCTCCACCAGGGCTCCAAGCCTAGTAAGGGAACCACCTCTGAAACCCCGGAGCGGTAGGGAACCCTTACACCTGGTGGTGCTTTCAACATCAGAGGTGTTTCAGGTGACCAGAGACTTCTTGGCTCTACCAGTGCCACCCACACCACCGGTCTTGTCTCCAGCTGCAGAGTCAGTGAAGGCACCCCCTTCCAAAGGGAAGCCCACCATGGGCCCACTGCAATGGTGACTGGGCCAACGCAAGTCCCCAGAGGCCTGGCACCAGTTGACAACACCGCAGCCCCAGAGACGTCCATCTCAGTCTCTCTAATACTGGTTGTCCTCTCGGCACCAGTTGCTGACGCTGCAGCGCCAATCACCAACCCTTCGGCACCAGTCTCCGACGCCTTGATCCCTGACTCCATGTCACTCTCCACTGTCTCGACACTGATCTCTTCCATCTGGCACTGCTCCCTGGCCCCCCATCATAGCCAACAGTGAGAAGCTCTGACTTAAGTTTCCTCTAAGCTGCATGGCCATGCAGCTGCCTGTTAAGCTCTGCACAGGGGCTCAGAGCTGCGGCGGGGACCTGCCTTGGCCAGGGGAGAGGAGTCCCTCCCTCGGCCCAGCCCACCTCCAGTGGAGCTGCCGCGGCAAGGGAGAGGCGCCTCTCCCCCGACCCCAAGCTGCTGTGGTGAGAGAGGGCTGTGGGGAGTCCCCTTTCCCCACT
Source organism: Chelonoidis abingdonii (assembly GCF_003597395.2). NCBI lineage: Eukaryota > Metazoa > Chordata > Testudines > Testudinidae > Chelonoidis > Chelonoidis abingdonii. Next base: position 137,232,776 of record NC_133774.1, read on the forward strand.
GCAGCCCTGGGGCAGCCTGCACCAGAAATCCATCATCCCTGGCCCCACCCCAGAGCCTGCACCCCCAGCTAGAGCCCTCACCCCCTGCACCCAACCCTCTGCCCCAGCCCTGAGCCCCCTCCCACACTCCAAACCCCTCATCCCCACCCCGCCACATGAATTTTGTTATGTGCACCAATGTGGAGTTGATGCCCGGGGCCCCCGCTACCACTGCTGGTCCCGGATTGCTGCTCTGGGGCAGTGCCAGGGACCAGCTGCCTGGGGCTGCCAGACCAGCGGCTGGGCCCTAGGCTTCCTAGCTGCTGGTCTGGTCTTGGGGTCAGCATTGCAAGATTCATGGAGGTCACAGAAAGTCATGGAAGCCGTGACTTTCCGTGATCTCCGTGAATGATTCGCAGCCTTGATTATAATATCTGGGACTCCCTGCCACAGGAGCTCAGACAAGAATTTGCATCCATCTTGGAGGAGAGCAAGCCAGTGGCCAGAGCCCCTCTCCAGGTAGCGATGGATGTGGCCAATTCAGCGGCCAGATCTATGGCTCCCACAGTGTCCATGCGATGCAGTTCATGGCAGCCATCCTCAGGGCCATCTCAGAAGGTGCAGCAGTCTATTCAGGACCTCCTATTTGAGGGCACTGCTCTGCTTTCAGAGCAGACATACCAGGCTGCATGGCCTGAAAGATTCCTGTGCCACACTTTGCTTTTTGAGCCTTACCCACCAAAGGCCTCTAGGAAACATTTCCGGCTACTTCCACCGCCTAGATTTTTGGGTCCGCCTCTTTGTGTGGCAGAGCTCCTAGAAGAAAAGAGACAGAGGCTTTAAACCCTACTGACCCACCCCGTCCTCCTCGGCTGCCCTGTCAGGCCCCACGCATCATCCAGAGGGCCCATGGCAGGTATTTTGAGGGTATGCCCGAGGACAGTGTTCCAGTCTGGCCTCAGGATCCATTCCCCCATTCGTTTCTGAACCATTTCCTCAGTGCATGGATCCAGGTGACCTTTGATCATTGGGTGCTCAACACCGTAACACTGGTTACACCCTGCAGTTTTCCTCACTTCCTCCTTCCCTTCCACTCCCTTCCCTCTACAGGGACCCTTCTCATGAGCATCTCATCCAGGAGGTGGAAACCTCTCTATGCATAGGGGCCATAGGGGAAGCTCAAGATATGAGGGGAAAAGGGTTTTATTCCTAATATTTCCTATCCTGAAGGCCAAAGAGGGCCTCAGATCCATCCTAGACCAGTGTGGCCTCAATAAATATCTCAAGAAGTTGAAGTTCCACATGGTCTCCTTTGTAGCAGATCTCAAACACACAGCCTTCCTGATGGTTCCAATATCACCCACAGCAGGCCTCTTCTAGGCCTTCGGAGCCTTTCAGGGGGAGATCCAAACCTCACAAAAGGGGACCATCCCTCTACCACTACCCAGTCAGCACCTCCTTCTAACAGACAGTTTTGACAATGTGGTCAAGAGAACTGAGCAACCTATTTCCCCAGATCCTCTGCTGTCTACCATCCATCCCCCTTTCGGGGACTGATTATCCCACTTCTTGTCTGCCTGGAAGCACATCACTTCAGAAAAATGGAATCTAGAGGTGGTTGATGTGGAATATTCAATCAACTGCCCCGTTCCTCTTCAGGAACCCTTCTCATGAGGAGTTCTTAGAGCAGGAGGTCCAATCTCTCCTGTTCTTGGGGGCAATCAAGCCAGTTCCCCCTGAGGTTCAGTTCTATTCCAGCTATTTCCTAGTTGTATATGTATAATGGAGATATACCCATCTCCTAGAACTGGAAGGGACCCCGAAGGGTCATCGAGTCCAGCCCCCTGCCTTCACTAGCAGGACCAAGTACTGATTTTGCCCCAGATCCCTAAGTGGCCACCTCAAGGACTGAACTCACAACCCTGGGTTTAGCAGGCCAATACTCAAACCACCGAGCTATCCCTCCTCCAATGGGGCAGATGGTCAAGACTAATACTTGATCTCAGAAAATTGAATACCCGTGTCCCTTCATAATACTTCAGGGTCATGACACCAGCCACCGTAATTCTGTCCCTAGATCTGGAGGAGTGGTTCGTCATCCTCAGTCTCTAGGACACCTACTTTCTTGTAGTGATTCTCCCCTTCCACAAGCATTTTCTGCATTTCCAAATAGGCTCAGATCATTACCAGTAATGAGTCTTCCCCTTTGGTCCTCTTGATGGCAGCAGCCCATCTACGTCAGGGGATCGCCACAGAAATCCCATACTTGGATGACTCGCTCCTCGGGGTCCATCAGTTCTAGAGGGCCAGTCAGCAACCTCAAAGGCACTAGCCCTATTTCATTCTTTGGATCTTTGTATCCATCTGAAGAAATCTACACCGACTCCAGTCTAGAGGATGCACTGCATTGGAGCCAGAGTCCCTAACTGCCAAAGCCTACCTATCCAAAGAAAGTTTCTCCACCATGTCTAGGTTTAAACTGTACACTACAAGGCAGTCTGCAAATAACTGCAAGTACCTCCTTACAACTCCTAGGTCATGTGTTGGCATCCATGTTTTGTCACATCTCATGCAAGACCGTGCGTCAACTGCCTTCACATGTGGACCGGCACAGTCTCTCCACATACTTAACAGTACCCCTGAATTCTGGGCTTTCAGCTGGTGGAAGGACCCATTGCCAGGCTGCAAGGGAACCCCATTTTCACACTCTCCACCATCAAAAATACTCACAATGGATTCCTCTCTTTTGGGTTGGGGGGCCACCTTCAGGGCCCACAACTCAGGGCAGGTGGTCCTCACAAGAGATTATGCTTCACATCAACACCCTTTGAACTGAGAGCCATCTGCTATGCTTATGAACACTTCCTTCACAACATACAGGGCCACTTTGTCAGGATAAGGCTGGACAGTAGGGCAGAAATGTGTCATATCCACCAACAAAGCAAGTGCAACTTCCCATTCCTTATGTGTAGACTTGCTAAAATTGGAATTGGTGCTTTTCCCATCAGATAGATAAGCCATCAAGAGTTCTACTAGGCCTCCAGAACACAATTGCGGACTCCCTAAGCAGGAACTTGCATCATTCTGTCTTCCAGAGCATCTACCAAAAGTGGGGTCTCCCCAGAGCGGACATCTTTGCTCTCCCAACCAGCTGTGCTCCAAGGGAGGACACAACTGCAATTAATTGGGAGATGCCCTGATAACACCATGGAGCCATATTCTGCTGTACATTTACTTGCCTCCACCTATAATTCTCAAGACCTTGATCAAACTGTGACAGGAAAGAGCAAGGCTTGTTCTCATAGCATCGTCATGGCTGCGCCAGGTGTGGTTCTCGAACTTCCTTCACCTCTCTGCCTTCCCCTTAAAAAGGGTGTCCTGTAAACCTACTACTTGCAGAACTTACCTGCAGAATCAGAAACATTTCCATCCCTGATGTTCTCTTAACTCTTGTCAAGCCTCAGAAGTTCTTCTCTCCTAGATCCTAGACTACCTGTTGGACTTGGACGCCAGTTTTGTCAGTGAGCTCAGTCAGATTCATCCTTCCACTTGGCCATTGAGGGCTTTTCAGTGTTTGTCCTTCCTATTATGACCAGGTTCCTTAAGGGCTTCCCTCTGTATGGAACCTGCTACCCCATAGGACCTTAATTTCATACTCAGCACTTTAAGGAAACCAGTAACTATCTGTACTCTCCTGCACCTCATTCCTTATAGCTATCACTTTAGCTAGACGAATGAGAGAACTTGGTGCACTCATGGCAGACACACCTTTGACTACTTTCTACCAGGATATGGTTACACTATGTCCTATCCTCATTTTCTCCCTAAGATTTCTTTGGAACACCATGTTAATCAGGAAATTAGTCTACTAGTGTTTATCCAAAGCCTCATGCCTCCAGACAGGAATCTAACCTGCACACACTACATCAGAAGGACTTTTGCCTTCTACTTACACAGACCCAAGGCCTTCAGTACCTCTCCCAGACTCTTTGTCTCCTTTGCCGAAAGGATGAAAGGGCAGCCTATTTCAATGCAAAGATTATCAACGTGGGTCTCGGGTTGCATTTTAACATTCTATGAGACTGCCAGAATACAGCCCCCTCATGAAGTGATAGCACACTCCCCGATAGCTCAGTCCACATTTATAGCCTCTCTGAAAGTTGTTGCAGTTGAGGAAATCTGCAGGATTGCAACTTGGTCCTCATCCATACATTTGCCAAGCATTGCATTATTTTACCAGCTTTCAGAGCTGATGTGTCACTTGGTTAATCCTCCAGTCTGCCTTGGATTTGCCTCCTCACCACTCACCTCCATGTTGAGTTACAGTTTGGGAGTCTGCTACGATGGAGCACCCAGAAGGACACACACTCGAAGGAGAGATTATTTACATGCACGGGAATGAGTTCTCCAAGATGTTTTATCCCAGTGGGTGCTTCGCCTGCTACCCTCCTTCCCCTCTGCCGTGGTGTGTCTGACTTGGTGGTTGAGAGGGAACTGAGTGGCAGTGGGTCTGCACCTCCCTGTGTGCCCTTGTATGGGACCACGAGGAGCTGCTCTGCCAGGCCCACAGACACTGCTTTACAGTCTCCTGTCCAGAGTGTATAGGTGTGCGCATCCTTCTGGGGAACACTCATATCAGCAAAATGTTTTGAATTCAAAGTACTGTACAGGTAACTAACCTCCTCGTCCTGCTGCAGGGGTAAACATAGCCCAGCTAAGTCTCTGTTCTCTCTGACTTCGCTATTGAAAGATCATGATCACCACCAAGGGTAGGGGGATGAGGGCCATATCTTACAGCTGCCCTCTACCATGTCCTGGGAGAGCCTGACTGGGACAGGGGCTCTCCCAGTGCCACCAGGGGACTGGTCCAGCAGTAGAGGTCCCATGTAAGACTGTTCCTTGTGGAGGGAAAGTTGGAGATAAATGAGGAATGGTCCCATTCTCCATATTTCCATGGTACTTCGACTTCTCCAGACAGACCCTGCTTGGAGCTAGGATGTCCTGTGTCCCACCCATGGACTACCCATTGGCATCTCCTGGTCTCAGTGTAACCATGTGCTGTTGTATTTTCCCTCTGGTGCTTGTAAAATAACCTCCACCTTCATTGGGATCGAGGGAAGGTCTAACTTGTTGCTAATTTGTTTTGCAGACGATGAGACACCAAACTGTCTGGAGGCAGACCTTATTTCCGAAACCAGCAGCATCGTGACAGCCAGTGACATGAGTGGCAAATACTCACACAGTAACTCAAGGATATCTGCGTATGTCCCTGCCCTCAAACCAGATTGCAGCTGTTCATGGTGGAATGTGTGGCTGGATCTAACTCCATCTGCACCCTTACGCAGTGATGGAATCTCACTACTACAGGGCTATGGGTGCAGACATGAGAGTGCACCAGCAGTTTTAGAACTTGGTTTAAAAAGAAGAAATGTGCTGCAGGCAAAGCTGGTCCTGCAGGCTGGGTCAGAGTTTCTGCTGCAGTCCAGCCCCTTAGTGCCATTCCAGTGACACAAGCAGCAAGATCTGTCCAGCTGCCATAAAAGCTGGTACAGCCCCTGTACAGCAGCTGCTTGGCTACTCGAGGGAGCACCAAAGCAAACAGACCCATCCTCAGGACCAGCTCCTTGGCAGCCACACCCAGCAGGCAGTGGGTGCAGGTGGGAAGCCAGTGCTCAGTCTGTGCCTTGGCTGGCAGCCCACCTGTCTTTTGCATGTTTTAGCAAGAGGTGTACGTACCCTGTTAAGATGCGTTTGTTTGCAGGCTTTATTGGAGGAGACAGAGACCAGAGGGCGGCTGGGAATTATGACTTCCTCTTGTAAGAGGAAAAAGAAATGCTGGTTGTTCCGTCCCGTTCTGTTGCCCATTGTGATATTGGACATTCCTTTCTTCTAGACGATCCTCCAAGAACCGTCGCAAGGCAGAGCGCAAGCGTCACAGTCTGAAGGAAGGGAGCCCTCTGGAGGACCTGGCCCTTCTAGAGGCCTTGGGAGAAAATATCCGCGCTACTGAGAACATGAAGGGTAAGGCCCCCTGGCTGAGCCAAGCCAGCATCTGGCTGTCTGAGGCCAGATGCCACCTTCTGATCTTGAAGGATGGGATGCAAAGAGTAGCTACTGCCCAAGCCTCGAGAGTGGGGGAGGGGGTCGCTGAAGAGAGCAGCCTCTTCCCCAGAGACACCTTGGCAAGGAGCCAGGATCAGGACTATTGATTGGCTTTGCTAGTCCAAACCTCTGTAGCTGTCACTGCTCTGATGAGTAAAAAAATAGTCCCAGCCCCCAGGTGTAAAGAATCAGAGTGAGATGAGCTGGGCTGCGCTAATGTGAAGAGCGCTCCCCTCATGCTGAGTCCACCTGGCAGCAGAGGTAACAGCAGGAAAACAGCAGCTGTGTTCCGCTGCTCCTTTCTCTCTGTCCCCAGTGCTAGAACAGCACCGCACCTTGCTTAGTGAACCTGGTTGATTGCTGTGATGGAGCTTGCTCTGATCTCTTCCTCGCAGGTGAAGTGCACAGCTTATTAAAGGGGCTTGTGCTCTTTGGATACGATGAACCAGCAAGGGAGCTGCAGGAGGCCCTGGAAGAAGCTTTGCAGTTGATAGAGAGGTCACTCCCGGAGATCTGGACCACAGACCTGCAACAGAATCCTGCGAACCCAGTAGGTGCTTGCTCCCTGATGGTTGTGACCTGAGTCGCTGTTTGCAACTTACAAATTTGTGGTGCTGTGGTATTGTTTGTAGAGACAAACCCTGGAGTCTTTAACTCAGATAAACTGACTGCAGTCGGTTGCATGTAGGTCTCCAGATCTGCCCCTTGTTGCAGCATGTCAGATAAACCTCCTAGATGAAGTGAGCTGTAGCCCACGAAAGCTTATGCTACAATAAATTTGTTAGTCTCTAAGGTGCCACAAGTACTCCTGTTCTTTCTCCTAGACAGTGTATTTCTGTAGGAGTGCTGCACCTTCCCACTGCTCAGACCCTTGGCTGCCAGCCAGCATGTGCACTGCCTGCTGTCTCCGGTGCTGGTTAGGAGTGATCCGACTGGATCAAGAGAGCTAGGGGACTTTGATGGCTTGTGTGTTCCTTCCATATTCAATGCACTGACTTCATATTAAAACTTTGTGTTAAGTGAAGCAATTGGCAGTCAGTGCAATATACTCTTTGTTTATACGTTTATAATTGAGCAAAGAAATCCTTATAATGGTTGAACTGTTAACATCCTGAATTAACCGCTAACGTGTCTTACCTCCACTGGACTTCAAATATTAACGTTACCAATACTATCACTTTAGTCTCCGTAGTGCCCTTGCTCTTGTACAATATATACATGCCCCACGATGAATGGGACAGAAAAGGAGGAGGAGATGGAGACTTCCTACAGTATTGGCAGCCCCAAATGGCAATATCATGACAAGCTTAAAATCACAAAACTCTTCAAAAATATGAAAATGTGAGAGATTTTTTTCCATGCTTTCTGGTTTCCCAGCCTTTAAGGTTAACTCAGGTCACATTTTGAAACTGTTCTCCCTAAGTGCCAGGGCTAGAAACTTATTTTTAATGCAAGTTGAGGTTCTCCTGCAGTCACCTGCCTTAAAGACACAGACACATATCACAAGACTTGTGATTAAAATCTGAAGAGTTGGCAACACTGCCACAGCAAAGGGGGCTGGCACATGGGTGTGGAAAAGATCTCACGTGTGGTCCTGAAGTCCAGGTGCTCCAATGATGCCATTCCTGCCAGTCCCAACTGCTATCTTTGCACAGGGCTTCAGTAGGCTCTTTCAGTGTTAACCACCAGCTCTTACAGATCACTGATAGAGTGGCTCCCAGGGTGCTCTGTCTCCTCTGGTGGTGCCCTTAGATTGCAGCAGTGTTGTGCAGCTTTATCTTCCTGCACTAGCCTCTATGCAATAGTCTCATCACACAGTTTGTCACAGAGCCCTGCACTGGTTCTGAATCTGATAACAGCTGTTTGGGCAGCCCTGAGTTCAGCTGCAGATGGATGGATACGTGCTATTAGCATCATCTGCCGAAAAGGCCAAGCATTGTCGTGGGGGGGAGGGGCAGGAGTGCAGATCTCCCTTTGAAGCCAATGCCCGTATCAAGCAAGCTCCCATCCTGCAAAGGGAGCACTAGCTATTTCAGTGGCAACAGGCAGAACTGCCAGTTGGGTGGATCTTGGGGAGCTTGGTTTTGGAATCTTCTGCTTCATTGTTATAAAGGACTTGAGTATTGCTGATGTGCCAATATTACCTATTCCACAGGTCCTGGGCCCCAATTCAACAGCAAATAGCATTATGGCCGCCTATCAACAGCAAAGAATTGCAGCTCCTGCAGTACAAGGTTAGTTAAAGCATATGGCATACTAATCGTAGGTGCAGGATATCTCCACTGGTGACGTCATTAGGGCTAGCTACGTTACAGAGCTATGGCCTAGGGATGCAGTTTGGAGATTCATTTGGTAAGTCAGTCGTGTTTCTGGCATTAAACAGATGTGTCTCTTGTAAGGGTTACACTTCTCCCTTCATGAATTCCTGTGGCAATGTTGTTATGCTAGGAGTGCATAGCACTTACACCTGACCAGACAGACCAGGTTCCTGCTTCACAGGAGCTGGAAATTTAAGGAGAAGGGAGATTATTTAGGTGGTCTGGCTTAAATCATAAATCATTTATGCCTGCTGGGTGATGTTTTTTTTGACACAAGATTTTTAGTCAAAAAATGCATTTTTGGTGCCCCAAAGCTATCTGTAAATTTGGGCTGATGAATAATCGTTCTGGTCAAGAAAAAACACAATTTAAAAGTCTAAATGTTTTGTGTCAAATTCAAATGTGGCCCATTTAAAAAAGAGTCGGAAAACACCCAGAAGTGATCAAATCAAAACTAAAAGGTTGGGGGGGGGGGTTATTTTTAGTCTTTGTTTTGGTTGACTTGAAACAAACTAACTGAAACACCCTTCTCCCCCAAATCTAGTTTCAAATTGACCCAAAACATTTCAGTCGATTCAAAACAAAATTTGAGTCTTTCATTTGATGGGGGAAAAAACTGAAAAAGTTGGTTTGGTGTCGTATTAAACTGGATTTTTTTTTATTTGATCCCTGCACCAAAAAATCCATTATTCGCTCAACTGTATTCCTAAGCCTTCTGCTGCCAGGGGAGATCTTTCAGCTGGAATAAGCACTGGCTCAAAAGAACCCAGCCCATTCCACTGCATCATTCTGCTCCTTCAGAACATTGTCCAAATGATCATCAGTGCTATGGAAGGTGTTAGATGATGATCAGTGGAATCCTATGCCTATAGGGTAGCCATAGCACCCCCTCCATGCTGCCCTGCCAGCTGCCCACCCCTCTTCTGGAAGGGCTTCAGGTTAGAGGATAGCTATGTCTTCATGCCAACTAGGTGCATGACATCCTCACTGTAGACTTCCAACAAGAAGCTGGTTGTGTTATCGTGTGCTATGATGTGTTGCCTGTCCACTGAGAATTGGACTGAGACCACTACCTTATCTCTCATAGCTAGAGTAATAGGCCTGTAAAGACCACTAGCCAGGACCCCTTTCATCATTACTCGCACAGGAAGGATGTGTACTGCTTTTCCTACTCCTCTGTTGGGTGTTAGCATTGCAGAACCCACACAATGGAGGAGGGTGAACTGGGTTCTTCCATCCTCCCCCTACTGGTTACACCTGTATTAACCTGTTGCAGTGTTGGTGTGCACTGGGTTTTGAAGAATTTGCTTTGGCCTGAAGAGCATGTATTGCTAGCAAGATCTACAAGAAGGAAAGAATCCAACTTGATGAGGTCCCACATTGGGTTTGCAGGCTTACTGTCAACAGAAATGTTTTCCTTGTGTGAGTGGAGACGTTTGAGGTGGAATAATTGAGCTGGTGAACTTAGAACTCCACAATGCCATTTTTGGCTTTTCTCTTCGAGCAGCAGTGCACTTTTAAGAGGAAAATGAAAAACTAAAATGTCAGGAGCAGGGCTAGTTTATGGGCTTTGTCAGAAAGCGTTTCTTTGCCTTGCCACAGAGGGGTTACTGGTGGCGATGGTTGTCGGGCTGTCTGGAGCTGTTCACGACTGCGTGCGCCTATTCAGAGGACACTGTCAAAAGCAGGGCAGACACCCCAAACCGGTGGTATGTTCTAGAATTAGATTTCACCAACCACCCAGTAACAAATGTGAACTCCTGAAGCACTATAGTAGTCTTACCATGGAGTCACAGAGGGTCCCCTTGGGCACTCCAGTCTACCTTGCTGCCCAGGCAAGCTGGGACTAAGTGATAAATGGTCACTTACACCAAGAATCACAAAAGATTCACGTTGCTCCCAGTCTCAAGAGACCAGTCACTTACCCTCAGGTCTGTTTGTATCTCACACCAAGGACAACGTTCATAGCCAACTCTATAGTAAACTAACTAAGGGTTCATTAACTAGGAAAAAGAAATGAGTTAGTTACAGGTTAAAGAAGGCAACAGATATACACAAATGAGTTAGACTGTGGTTCCAAAAGGTGACAAGTTGCAGTAATCAGTCAGCACTGATTGTCTTTTAGGACTAACCCAGGTTGAGCCTGGAGATCTCTGCTTTCGTTTCCTAGCTCTAGCCCTGTGACGGTCCATACAGCAGAGATGAAGAATTTTCATGTTGGCTTTCTTCCCTTCCCCCTGCCTTCCTTCCAGAATTCAAGCTGATGGGATGAGTTGTCTTGCACGTAGCACCTTCATGGGTGTAAGAGGACCATCAACCCAGTCTTTGTTTCACAGGGGCCCATTATCTTGGTAGTCGTCCTTGAGGGGTTGGGAGCCACTCGTCCTACCTCAGTGCACAAGTTCAGAGCAGGCATTTTTACAGTTATAAAGCAAAACTTACATATTACCTTATAGCATGGTTTACAAGCATTACAAGTTGCATGCAGCACCTTACAAGCATTTTATAGTCTAACACCTGTCTTGAACAACACTAACAGGTGATCTGGTCTGGTTTCAGTGCTCAGCTGGCACCTGGTCTACTAGTGTCACAATGGTATCTGTAGAAATGCTTTTGCTTGGGGTGAAATCTGGCAAACCCATCTCAGTCCCAAAATAGTTAGATTGGCCAAGTTGTAAATCGCTACATGTGTCACATGCCTCTTGAGGCCCTCTAACTGGAGTGGTCCTGCTGAGCCCCACTTAGACAGACTTCTTCCTTTCAACCCCCTTAGGCCAGTCTCCTAAAAGAGAAACTCTCATCTGTTTGAAAGCTTGTCGGCAACCATTGATGGGCAGCGAAAGAAGAGTTATGGTGGCTTTCCAGTGTTCAGCTCCTAAGGGAACTTCAGGTAACCTTACCTTACCTTCTCTTCTCTTGCCTTTCAGATGCAGAACTTCTTATTCCTCCAAAACTCAATAAAAACATCCAGTGGAAACTGAATCTCTTACAGTAACCTGAGGCCAAGAAATCCTGCTGGACTCTCAGCTGTCGTTTATTGTAAGCTCAGTATGTCCCCTTCGTTTTGTTCCCTTTTATTTACACACACACACACACACACACACTCACTCACTCACTCACTCACTCAAGCCAGGCTTCCTGCCTGCAGTACCTCACTGCTGCCATGACCGTTCAGACATTTGTCATTGTCAATAGCCCAGTTTTACCTTTTTGATCCTGTATCCCTAATAGTCTAGCTGATGCATTTTTTTAAGAATGTTGAACAGAGCAACAGTCTCCCTGCTGCCCTGAGCTTTGTTCTGCTGTTTAAAGTTGGATGGCTGTTACAAGACATTAGCCAAATGCTGTCTTGTCACACCATTGACTGCAATAGAGCTACTGTACTCTAGGCAAGTAGGTCCTCAGTGCATCTATGTCAGTTTACACCAGCAGCAAATATGGCCCTAGGCTTACACTGCTGTACGTTAGAGCAGACTATGGCACATTGGCTGTGTCAGTGATTACTGTACACAACCTCTCCTCTTACCAAAACAGAGCATAATAAAGATATTGCTTAAACTGTGTCCCCAAACTGCCCTGAGTCTTTTTGTTGGACAAATGTTGTTTTGCATGAGCACTTCAGATCAGACTGTCCACAGCCTCCTGGATACAGACGTGAGCTTTCACATAGCTGGGGTCTATGAATGTTCTCCCTGGCGCACACAAGCCAGGTACCAGTGACTTACCATTTTCATCAGGCTCACAGAATAAATCTACAGCTAGCAAATCTCCTGTGCAGAATTCCACTGGGACTCCACAGCCTGAAGGGGACAGACATGGCAACTGCATGTAGGTTATGAATGGTTTATGGACTACAGGGCCAGGGCCTGTGTGCAGCTCCACAGGGAAGGGTTGCCCCAGCTCTACACCTGGGAGAGTGATTAGCGGGACTCACTCAAGCCACACCACCCCCGGTAACTGACGGCTTGCAGCTACTGGGTTTTCCTGAGAGCAGCAGACAAAGAAAAGGGCTTCTGGTGTAGAAGGGCTGCATCTAAACTGCCACAGGGCCTTCTTTCTAATCCAGCAAATGAACAAGACCTTCTCTCCAGGGGGGCCTCAACCCTTGTGGAAGGGTTGAAAAGACTTCAGCGTACTAGGGCCCTACAGAGTGTGTTTAAATCCAGCTATTGTTTTTTTTATGATGTTTCAGCTGTAATTGTTTTACCTTAAGAATAAACGTGCTTGCTTCGAAGGAGCTGTGTGGTAACTTGTAAGTGCTGACTATGCACTGTTCATAGGCCTCAAAGAAAGCAATGCGCAGGTGCAGACCCTTAGGCAGACTGGCTTGTTGAGGATATCACAACATAAGGCAGGGGCTGTGCACCCTTAAGCTGCCCCTCTGCGCCCCCCCCCAAAAAAAGAGTAGGACAAAGGTCCCTGCCCAGAGCCAGGGGATTGCTGGAGACCTTGAGTGGACCATGGAACTACATGTTCAGTGAATCTGAAACTCTAGTCTACGAGCCCAGACCCATTTTGGGCACTAAGGGGTAACCTATTAGTTAGAAAAATTTCATTGCAACCATAGCTGGTGGTCAGCAGCAGACTCACTGTAGATCCTGGAAGTGGTGCTGTTTTTCTATATCACTTAATCAGGGGTTTAACCTTTTTTCATTTGCAGATCCGTAAAAAAAAAAATCAAATGGAGGTGGGGAGCCCTTTGAAAATCTTAGACAGTCTGTGTCCCCGGACCACAGGCTGAAAACCACTGCAATAGACAATGGGACTGAACCAGCTGCTCTGTCCCTTTGATAGTGGTAAATCCTCTTTTGTCAAATAGGCTACTGTGAAAATTCGTATGAAACAGTGAGATAAAAGTTGTTAATGTACAACACAGAATGCTATGAACGTTTAATACAGCCACAGTGGAACACAGATCCAAACTCCAGTTTAGCAGCTCGGTTTGTTACCAGTATCTAAGAAAGAAACAGAGGTTCTCAGACATCTACAGTCCCCTCTGGGTGGCAGTAATGATTTTAAGCTCAATCCTGTCCACTCTGTACTCAAAAGCATTTCCTGTAGATGAAGAAAGGACCCTGTTCTTCATATTCTCTTCTGTAAACCCAGAGCTGCTGAAAGGCCTTGAGTGATGCCAAAATTGACCCTCCAGTCCAGACAGAAGACTTTCTCTCAGGGGATGCTGCTGCAATGGGGTTATCATTGGGGCACATCTTGGTCAGGTCGCTCTGGAAGCGGTCAGGGAAACCCCTCAGCATGGTACAACCTCCGCACAGCAAGATATTGCCCATCAGCTTCTTCTTGAGATCAACGTCACATTTATTGAGGCAGGTCATTGTCAGCAATGGAAGCGCTGGCTGCTGTGATCCTATCAAGGATGGTTTAAAGAGCATTTCAGCACACAGGAATCTCTCTTTGCCAATGGGAATTAGGTGCCCATCTGGAAGTTCATAATCAACCTGCTGTTTCCGGAGAGGCAAACTCATGTCATGCTGAAGGTCCAGAGACGTATAGCAACATTTTTCCTTGATGTCTTCTATCACACTTAGTTGTTCCCCAGTAAATGTTTTCCCCGCCTCATTTAATAACTTCATGAGGTACTGGGTAAGGTCTGATCCAGCATAGTCTACACGTCCAGTAATGCTTGGCATAGTATAACCTTCATAGATAGGGACCACATATGAAACACCATGGCCACTTTCTACCACAAGAGCGGAGGTCTTTCCGTATGAATACATAGATAATCTGGACTGGTAGGCGATATGCATGGCAGGAGTGCAGAACGTTTCAAACAGCATCTCAGCATATTTCTCCCTGTTGGTGGTAGGACTCAGTGGAGGGTCTGATACCAGTACAGCATGCTCCTCTGGCTGAATCTTCATCTCTTTGTGGAAAATGTATTCCCAAATGTCTTGGACACAATCCCAGTCAACCACTATGCCATGTCTCAAGGGGTTGACCAGTTTTAGCGGTATTTTCACATCCTGAAGTTCTTTTCCAACAAAGCTTTCTTTGCGATTGTCCCCCGTTTTAGCAGTCTCTTGGAAATGCTTGCCCACTGTAGATGAAATAACATGGGAGGGACGAGGCTCTCCAGCAAATCCACACTTACAGTAACCTGTGCCAATGTCTATGATCACTGCTCTAGTCGCCTTCACAATCTTGGGGCTTCCCTGAGTTGATGACGCGCTATCCTCTGGAGGCTTTTTACTGGCCCTAACCAGTACCGCCCGTTTTGCAGGACCTTCCTGGATTGTTGCTACTGCTACAGAACTGGTGCTTCCTTTGACAGACATTTCCTTTCCTTTTGTCATGGATGTGGATTCCCTTTGACAGTGCTGGCAGAAGCCATGGCAAGCCGAGAAATACCAGGGGTAATTTTGGAACTTTCATGCCACTGACCTCACTGATTGTGACATCAGCTGCCTGCTGCCCTTTGGGCTACAGCTTAGTATTTCAGAACTCTTCTCTACTTGAGGCCTTTTGGGGCACATACACTGCTTGTTTAGCATACCAGAGAGCTATTGGGGTTTGCCTGCAGCTGTTTCTGCCACCAGAGAGCCTAAACCGGCTCTGAGTAAGTAGTAGGTGACAAGGGGGCTGGTCTGTGCCAACGTTCCCCCCTGCTGCTACTGGCTGTGGAGGTGCGATGGGTGCAGATACAGCAAGCAGGCATGTCTGCAATGCACATAAAACGGATTATTCTAGGACATGTCTAGCACTAGCGTCAACTACATTTTTTTCAAGGAAACAAGCTGCTTCCTCCCCAGCCTCCTCCTGAGAAGGTCTAGATCTTTTTTAAAGTCATTTACTAACAAATATTCCTTTGGGGCCTGATTTGTTAACATTCAACAGGTTTCCATCTCTCAAACTGTGTGATTGTGGTAATTTTAAAAAACAACAACGAGAGACAGCCCATGTGTTGCTGGACCCTGTCGCAGTGATGGGGCATGGGTGATTTGCTTAAGAACATGCTGAAATACAGAAAGTCAGACTTGTGCTGTATAGCCCTTTTTAGCCTTATCACCCCATTCCTGCCATCTACGTGTTTGCCACTAAGAAATACAGAGCCATAACAGTCAGTTAATGAAGAGGTTTGGCATGCAGTGAGGTACAACAGGGACACTGTTGTAAACCACCAAAATGAGGCTGCCTCCTACTGAACAGCACCATTGTCCATCACAACATCAATATGAAACACCTTCAGCAAGGTCCAGTACTGGTTTCTGCCCCATCTAAGAGGGGAAGGGGACATGGGACTGCTGTCTAAGGGGGATGGGGCTCTCCAGATCCATTAGTGCCAGGGCTTGTGTCATAAACAGATAGTAGGAGTTAATAGAACAGAAGTACTTTATATCTCTTTTGACTGTAAAGGGTTAACAAGTTCAGTAGCCTGGCTGTCACCTGACCAGAGGACCAATCAGGGGACAGGATACTTTCAAATCTGGAGGGAGGGAAGTTTCTGTGTGTGCTGTTAGTGGTTGGTGGTTGTTCTCTCTGGGGGCTCAGAGGGACCAGACGTGCAACCAGGTTCTCTCCAATCCCCCTGAACAGTTTCTTATAGATTCCAAATAGTAAGTACTAGGGAGATAAGGCGACTTAGGCTTATGTTTTTTATTGCAACGTGCATTTGCTGGAAGGAGTTTAATTGTGTAATTGGCTGGAAGGATTCAAATGTGTATTTTGCTGAAAGGATTTAATTTGTACTTGTATTCTTAGGCTGGGAAGGTATTCCAGTGTCTACAGCTGAAAGACCCTGTACCTAATCCATTTTAATTTACAAAGATAATTTTTACTGTTTTTCTCTCTTTAATTAAAAGCTTTCTTGTTAAGAACCTGATGTTTTTAATTCTGGTGAGACCCCAGGGGACGGGTCTGGATTCACCAGGGAATTGTGGGGAGAAAGGAGGGAAGGGGGAGAGAGAGGCTAATTCCTAGGATTACGTCTCTCTCAGAAAGAGCTGGGAGGGGAAAAGAGAAGGGAGGGGAAGGTGAATTTTCCTCTCTGTTTAAATTCAAGGAGTTTGAATCCAGTGATCTTCCAGGGAACCGGGAGGGGAAGCGGAGGCAAGGTGAGGAAAGGGTTTTCTTTTCCCTTGTGTTAAGATCCAGAGGGTCTGGGTCTTGGGGTCCTGGCCAAGGTTTTGGGAGGACCGTGCAGCACTGGAATTCCTGGTTGGTGGCAGCGCTACAGGTTCTAAGCTGGTAATTAAGCTTAGAGGAATTCATGCTGGTACCCCATCTTTTGGACGCTAAGGTTCAGAATGGGGATTTATACCATGACAGCTTGGCTAAAGCAGTCCTTGTTGAGATGTGAAAGAATATCTGTCCCTTGGGCTGGATGATTCCTCTGCAGTGTTCACAAGGAGCAGAACAGTATCTTAGTCTTCGCTTAAAATAACACTAGCTTTCTTTTGCTGTGAATGGCAAAGCCAATAGTGTCACCAATTCATCCTGCTCAGTCTAATGTAGACAAGTTCTATACGGGGCTCGCAGCAGCAGTCCTGCAAGGGTGAAGGCTCTGGATTCTGACAAAGTACTTCAGCATTGAGCCCCTCAGAGGAAGAGACCAGACACCCTTAGTACAATTTGATTTACATCAGAGGTATGCTTTGTTAAACAACTGGGTTATGAACTACATCAAAAGCAAGACAGGCAGATTTTAAAGCCTAGCCGTGTGGGTGCTCAACACCTCTCAGAATCAGGTCTTGTGTCTAGAGACCTCTGCAGAGGTTAGACTTTCAGGCCTGCTGCTCAGCTAAGTGTGAGAGTTAAGCATCCACGATCTCAGTGAGCTACACTAGGTATTGTGTATGGTGGCACAGAGGCTTTTTAGTAGAGAGTCCCTTTGACTGGACATCACTTTGACAATATTTTGGCAATCACCATGCCAGACCCAGTCAGAGGAACACAGCCGAGAGAGAAGTCAACTTACACGTCACCGGGAGCCACAGGGAAGTGCCCTCCCCTCATACACACAACACTATAAATACCGACCTGGGAACTGTAACAGGGCTCTGATCAAAGCTCTATGGAAGCCAGCACCCTGATCACCACCACCACCTAAGGCACTGGGTGCAGCTGAAACAGACAGTGCACTTCCACCTGCTGGTAGCCTGATGAGTTAATGAGTAATGAGCCCACTGGCTGAAGAATCCCGGAAGGAAAGCAGACAGTATAAAAGGCTAATCCAGGGAGCAGGAAAGGGCTTCTTAGAACTGCTGCTATGTAGTTGAAATGTACCTGGAGCGTAAGAGGAGGCAAACACACACACACATGGTGAAAGTATCTTGGTGGACCTGTGCACTGCTTCATTCACAAAGTGGGCTGACCAGCCAGGGTTTTCTTGGAGAGGAAGGGGGAAGCCCATTCACAAGTGTGGGCTTGTCCAGGATCCGTCTGTCAGCCACAACCACGAAGGCTTGAGAGGTGGTCTGTGACAGGACAGGCTGACTCTGGAAAAGATGGAGGAGTTCATGCTCAGAAGGGGATGCGGACGACATTCCAGCAGACCAAGTCACAATCTGCTGGGATGGCAGGCAGAGCAACAGCATGTGTTTCAGGAGTTGATGAAGGAGCAGACCCAGGTACAGCACAGTTATTACAAAACGTAATTCTTGCCAAGAGGGAGCAGGCCTTGAACTCTAAAATGAGCCCTGGGGATAATCCAGTGTTCCTATGGATGTTCAAGAGAATCACTGCTAGTACAAGCTGGGATAAAGTATTATGGGGGTTAGCCTCTTACCTGGCATGAGAAACGCAATCTGCTTACGTGGCATTGAGTGAAGAGCAGGCCACGAATCACCAAGTGTTAAAGGCAGCTATACTGGACTACGTAGGTATATGGGAGGTTCCAATAGAAAGGGGTCAGGGTAGCGGAAACCTTCCCCCATCCTGTGGTCATGGGGACTCTGTGGAACACATTCCCTTTAAGGAGAAGAAAGGAGGCCTGGGGAAAAGGAACCTCAATGGGGAGTGAGGAAAAGAGGGGCTGGGATTAAACATGGACCCAGAGCCCACAAGGTGCGATATGAGAAAACTCTAAACAGAAACAAGCCAAGCAAGTGGGTCAGAAAGGCTGGGCCAAGGAGAAGCAGGAAAGCAAAAACCCTAGAAAAATACAACAAGCTAAGAAAGCAAGGCCTAGGTGGGGAATACCAGGCAAAGAAGCTGCAGGAGGGGATGAAGGAGCAGGGGTCGCCCACGTAAAGGACAATCTGAAGAAAGGGCAGGAGGTGAACCCAAATATCCCAGCTAGGGGGACTGTAGGAGGGAGTGACCCCCCAAAGCCTCAAAAGGATTTTGGTGTGTCTGGCCAGGAGGGATTTTATAATATTGTACACAGGAGGCTTGCTACCCTTCCCTTTATAGTTATGACAGGAGTAAATGTGGCTTATGCTTATGCAAAATTCTGCTAAGCACCTGATACAGATGTAATAGATGCTGAAGGGACCATTGGGATCATCTAGGCTGACCTCCTGTATAGCATGGGCCAGAGACCTGTCCCGCAATAATGCCTAGAGCAGAGCAGTTAGAAAAAACATCCCACCTTGATTTAGAAATTGTCAATGATGAAGAATCTACCACAACCCTTGGTAGGTTGTTCAAGTAGTTCATTATGCTCACCATTAAAAATGTGCCTTATTCCCCGTCTGAATTTGTCTAGCTTCAACTTCCAGCTTTTGAATCGTGTTACAACTAGGGCTGCCAAGCAATTAAAACAATAATCATGATTAAACAACAATAGGATACCATTTATTTTAAATATTTTTGGATGCTTACTACATTTTCAAATATATTAATTTCAGTTACAACACAGAATACAATTTTTCATTACAAATATTTGCACTGTAAAAAAAAATGTATTTTTCAGTTCACCTCATACAAGTACTGTAGTGCAATCTCTTTATCGTGAAAGTTGAACTTATAAATGTAGAATTTTGTACAAAAAACCTTCATTCAAAAAATAAAACAATGTAAAACTTTAGCACCTACAAGTCCACTCAGTCCTACTTCTTGGTCAGTCAGTCACTCAGACAAACAAGTTTGTTTACAATTTGCAGGAGATAATGCTGCCTGCTTCTTGTTTACTATGTCACCTGAAAGTGAGGACAGGCGTTCTCTTAGCACTGTTGTAGCCAGCGTTGCAAGATATTTACGTGCCAGATGCACTGAAGATTTGTATGTCCCTTCATGGTTCAACTAACATTCCAGAGGACATGTGTCCATGCTGATGATGGGTTCTGCTTGATAATGATCCAAAGCAGAGCAGACTGACGCATGTTCATTTTCATCATCTAAGTCAGATGCTACAAGCAGAAAATTGATTTTCTTTTTTGGTGGTTCGGGTTCTGTAGTTTCTGCATCAGAGTGTTGCTCTTTTAAGACTTCTGAAAGCATGCTCCACACCTCATCCCTCTCAGGTTTTAGAAGGCACTTCAGATTCTTAATCCTTGGGTTGAGTGCTGTAGCTATTTTTAGAAATCTCACATTGGTACCTTCTTTGTGTTTTGTCAAACCTGCTGTGAAAGTGGTCTTAAAATGAACATGTGCTGGGTCATCATCCGAGACTGCTATAACATGAAATATATGGCAGAATGTGGGTAAAACAGAGCAAGAGACCTACAATTCTCCCTAAAGGAGTACAGTCACAAATCTGACACATTTTTTTAAATGAGCATCATCAGCATGGAAGCTTGTCTTCTGGAATGATGGCTGAAGCACGAAGAGGCGCACGAATTGTTAGCGCATCTGGCAGGTAAATCTCTTGCAATGCTGGCTACAACAGTGCCACGAGAACGCTTGTTCTAACTTTCAGGTGACACTGTAAATAAGAAGCAGGCAGTATTATCTCCTGTCAATGTCATAGCGATTGGCACAATAAGAAGTGGGACTGAGTGGACTTGAAGGCTCTAAAGTTTTACACTGTTTTGTTTTTGAGTGCAGTTATGTAACCAAAAAAATTAATCTGCATTTATAAGTTACACTTTCATCATAGAGTGCACTGCAGTACTTGTATGAGGTGAATTGAAAAATACTGTTTCATCATTTTTACAGTGCATATATTTGTAATAAAAATATAAAGTGAGCACTGTGCTCTTTCTATCTTGTGTTGTAATTGAAATCAATATTGAAAATACAGAAAAACATTCAAAAATGTTACACATTTCAACTGGTATCTATTGTTATAAATGCAATTAATTGTGATTAAATTTGAGTTAATTTTGTGAGTTAACTCTGATTAATTGACAGCCCTAGATTGAAGAGTCCATTAAGTATTCGTTCCTGGAAATGGACTCCCCTTTCCTCTCCAGGGAGACCCTGTGTGGTAAGGCCACGTGGTGAAGTAAGCCCCAAGCTACCTTCACCACGTTTTTCTTTGTCTCCTGGTAAGTTCCAGGTACAACACAACCATACAGCAGCAGTATTGAGGAGCCTCTTCCTGCTCACTAGGTTAGCCTTTTATACTGCTTGGGCTCTTCAGTGGCTGCGCTAATTAGTTGTGAACTTGTCAGGCTGTTAACAGTGCGCTGTCATCCATCTCCTTCATTCCCTCAGCTCAGTTAGGGCCCATTTTCCACTAGGGCTCAGTTTTCTGCCTGATCACTGCCTCCATAAGGAAGGTAGAGCTCGATCTCTCACTGCCCCTGCAGTTCTCTTGTCTGCTTTTTCATGGGCCACCCGTGGGGGCTTCCATCCTCGTCACAGAATAAGCACTGCTTAGGTGGGGGTTATCCCACAACTCAATTTCCTCCCATGGGACAGCTTACAGATCCTGGCTCTGGATTTGCCCGTTCCTTTGTAGAGCACACTGAGGTTTCTTCCCCAACAAACCCCTCCTACTCCAAGGGTCTCTGAGCCCCCTTAAACCTGTAATGGGTTAAGAAGCCCAGGTAACCTGGCTGACACCTGACCCAAAGGACCAATAAGGGGACAAGAGACTTTCAAATCTTGGTGCGGGGAAAGTATTTGTTTGTGCTCTTTGTTTTGAGGGTTGTTCACTCTTGGGCCTAAGGGCTTGGCTACACTGGAGAGTTGCAGCGCTGGTGGTGGCTTTACAGTGCTGCAGCTCACACACCGTCCACACTTGCAAGGCACATCCAGCGCTGTATCTCCCTGGATAAAGCACTGGCTGTACTCCTCCTCTGCCTGGGGAATAACAACTGCAGCACTGGTCATGCAGCACTGCTCCGCCAGTGTGGCCATCAAAAGCGCTGTTGTTGGCCTCCAGAGGTATTCGGAGGTATCCCAGAATGCCTGCTCAGCCACTCTGCTCATCAGTTCGAACTCTACTCCCCTGGCCTCACATGACCCGTCCTTTAAATGTCCCAGGAATTTTAAAAATCCCCTTCCTGTTTGCTCAGCCAGGTGTGGAGTGCAATCAGTGAATCTTACCAGGTGACCATGCCTCCACGTGCCAAACGAGCCCCAGCATGGAACAATGGTGAGTTGCTGGACCTCATCAGTGTTTGGGGGGAGGAAGCTGTGCAGTCCCAGCTGCGCTCCAGCCGTAGGAATTACACTACCTTTAGGCAGATCTCAAGGGCCATGCTGGAAGGGGGCCATGACCGGGACGCAGTGCAGTGAAGGAACTGCGGCATGCCTATTGCAAAGCCCATGAGGGAAACTGGTGCTGCCCCCACAACCTGCTGTTTTTACAAAGAGCTGGATGTGATACTTGGGGGTGACCTCCACCGCCAATCCGAGGACCACAATGGACACTTCAGAGCGTGGGGGAGAGGCGGAAGGGGGAAGGAGGGGGAAACCGAGAGTGAGGGTACTGGGGTGGTGGAGACACCCCGGAGTCCCAGGAAGCATGCAGGTAAGAGCTCTTCTCAAGCCAGGAGGAAGGTAGAGAGTCGCAGCAGCTGGTACTGGTGAACGACAAGCAGAGGAGCGGGGTCCCGGTAAGCGGCTTTTATTTTCAGTATGGAAATGTTTTGGGAGAGGAGGGAGGGTTAGGGCTGCATGCATGCATGTATGCCTAGATGTGGAATAGCCCATTGATGTGGTGTATCACGTCGCGGTAATCAGTCTCGGTAATCTCTTCAAAAGTTTCAGCCAGAGCATGGGCAATGCGCTTCCGCAAGTTTATAGGGAGAGCCACTGTGGTCCTTGTCCCAGTCAGGCTAACGCATCCACACCACTGTGCCACGAGGGGTGGGGGGGGGCCACTGCTGCACAGGGGCCAGAGCAGAATCCGCATTGCTGTAGAAGACCCTCCCGCTCTTCCAAGGTGACCTGCAGCAGCGAGAGATCTTCCAGGATCAACTCGTGTGGAAAATGTTGGGAGACTGTTCAATGTAGGTGCCCCCCTGCAGCTGTTTGCTTTCCCCAATGCACAGAATCCCCAGCACAGCCCTGAAGCAATCAGTCCCCCTTACTCACCATTTCGGGGGTTATGTGAGCTCTCTTTGGTATGGGAAAATTATGCTGTTGTGAAGACTATAAACTCCTTCACTGTGTAGGAATAACTGTCTGATGTGATATAAACAATGCTGCCTCTGTTAACTGTTGCCTTTTTTGCCTTTCTACAAGCAACCTTGAGTTCTCGGATGCCTGTGTTATCAACAGCTCAAAGACTCCGAAACCTCCGGAAGAAGCCGCAAAAAAGGAAAGACAACCTGCTGCAGGCAGTTATGGATCACTCTGCCAGAGAGAATAAAAAAGTGCAGGACTGGAGGGAAAGGGAAAACAGGATCCGCCAGAAAAACACAGCAGCCAGGAAGAAAAGCACAAAGCAGCTGATAAGCATCCTGGCGCGCCAAGCGGACTCTATCCAGGCACTCACAGCCATGCAGGCAGAGCACTACCGTGCCGGCCCTCCTCCCCCATCCCAAAGCTCTTTCCCTTGTGCCCCAATGTCAGCTCAAAACCCCCTTCCCCAGCATCCAGGTTCTTACCACCACCAGCTGCCTCCAGCACCTGTATCTTCACCAACCAGCCCTGAGAACTACGATCCTTACCCTCTGCACTCAACCCCCACCACCATGCAATATAGGCATCCTGAAGTGCAGCAGTCATTGCACAGCACTCCAGACAGGACATATTCAAACCTGTGACTGTACAGTTCCCCACCACACCCCCCTGCCCTTTTAGGTTCCCAAAATGTTGAGTGTCTGTCAATAAAGTTATTTCCTTTTCAATAAATGAATTCTTGGCTTTGAAAACAGTCTTTATTGTTGCAGGAAGTCAAAAGATACCTTAGCCCAGGAAAGAAACACGCACTGCAAATCAGCTTAGGAAAAACAGATTCCTACTAACATTGTCACCACTGCACTTCACTCCCCTCCCGTGCAAGGCACTAAACATTACTGTTGGTTTTCAGCCTCAAATTCCTCCCTCAAGGCATCCCTAATCCTTGAAGCCCTGTGGTTGGCCTCCCTAGTAGCCCTGCTCTCTGGCTGTGCGAATTCAGCCTCCAGGCGTTGAACCTCGGAGGTCCATTCCTGACTGAATCTTTCACCCTTCCCTTCACAAATATTATGGAGGATACAGCATGCGGATATAACCGCAGGGACGCTGCTTTCCCCCAAGTCTAGCTTCCTATACAGAAATCTCCAGCGCCCCTTTAAACGGCCAAAAGCACACTCCACAGTCATTCGGTACTGGCTCAGCCTGTAGTTGAACTGGTCCTTTTTCCTGTCAAGCTTCCCTGTATACGGTTTCATGAGCTAAGGCATTAACGGGTAAGCAGGGTCTCCAAAGATCACAATGGGCATTTCAACATCCCCTACTGCGATCTTCCAGTCTGGGAAAAAAGTCCCTGTCTGCAGCTTCCTGAACAGGCCAGTGTTCCGAAAGATGCGTGCATCATTCACCTTTCCAGGCCAGCCTGTATTAATGTCAATGAAACGCCCATGGTGATCCACAAGCACCTAGAGAATCATAGAGAAATACTCCTTCCGAATAACGTACTCGGATTAGGTGGGGTGGTGCCAGAATAGGAATATGCATCCCATCTATCGCCCCTCCACAGTTAGGGAAACCCATTTGTGCAAAGCCATCCACAATGTCCTGCACGTTCCCCAGAGTCACGGTTCTTCTTAGCAGGATGCGATTAATGGCCCTGCAAACTTGCATCAACACGATTCCAACGGTCGACTTTCCCACTCCAAACTGGTTCCCGACCGATCGGTAGCTGTCTGGAGTTGCCAGCTTCCAGATTGCAATAGCCACCCCGCTTCTCCCACGTCAGGGCAGCTCTCAATCTCGTGTCCTTGCGCCGCAGGGTGGGGGCGAAGCTCAGCACACAGTCCCATGAAAGTGGCTTTTCTCATCCTAAAGTTCTGCAGCCACTGCTCGTCATCCCAGACTTGCAGGACGATGTGATCCCACCACTCAGTGCTTGTTTCCCAAGCCCAAAAGCGGCATTCCACGATGCTGAGCATTTCCGTAACAGCAGCAGCAATTTCATGTCGTACGCGTCAGGCAACTCACAATCATCGTTAGACTCCTCATCACTTTGGATCTTAAGGAACAGCTCAACTGCCAAGCGTGATGTGCTGGCGAGACTCGTCAGCATACTCCTCAGCAGTTCGGGCTCCATTTCCCACAGAAATCACGCTGCACAGAAACCGTTGAGAGAGTCAAGATGGCACCAAACATGGACAGAAAAACAGGGATTGCTGGGATGTGAAGCGATGCATCACGGGGCGTTGGGACAGGAAGCAGAATGACCCGCACCTTCCGCCCCCTTCCCACAACCCACAGCACCAAAACGGGACGAGGTGCTCTGTGGGATAACTGCCCATAATGCACCACTCCCAACAGCACTGCAAATGCTGCAAATGTGGCCACACTGCAGCGCTTTCCCTACACAGCTGTACAAAGAGAGCTGTAACCCCCAGTGCTGCACACCTGCAAGTGTAGCCAAGGCCTAAGAGGAATCAGACCTTAATCCAAGCTCTCCAAATCTTTCTGAACAAGTCTCTCATATTTCAAACTTGTAAGTAACAGCCAGGCAAGGCGTGTAGTTTTATCTTTGTTTTCTCACCTTGTAAATGTTCCTTTTGCTAGAGGGTTTACCTCTGTTTGCTGTAACTATGAACCTAAGGCTAGAGGGGGTTCATCTGGGCTCTTTAAATCTGATTACCCTGTAAAGTTATTTTCCATCCTGATTTTACAGAGATGATTTTTACCTTTTTCTTTAAATTAAAATTCTTCTTTTAAGAACCTAATTGATTTTTCATTGTTTTAAGATCCAAGGGTTTTGGATCTGTGTTCACCAGAACTAACTGATGAGGGTATACTCTCAAGCCTACCCAGAAAAAGGGGTGTAAGGACTTGGGGGTGAGGAGGAGAAATTAGTCTCAAATTTGCCCAGGAAATGGGGGGGTAAAGACTTGAAAAACCTTTGGGAAAAGGCAGAGTTCCAAGTGGCTCTCCCCTAAAATTTGAAACACGCTTGGTGGTGGCAGTTTACCGTTAACCTAAGCTGGTAAATAAGCTTAGGGGGCTTTCATCTGTACCCTAGAGTTCAGAGTGGGGAAGAAACCTTGACAACTCCCCAAAAACCCTTAAGAGACTTCCCAGTCAGACACGGTGCAGGACCACAATGAATCTACAAAATACTGATCTTGAGGCTACTTTATTTGTCTTCTGAAAAGTTGATACAGAAGTGTCAGTTGTATGCTGTTTGTACTAGCAAGGAACCTTTCCAGGGTTGAATTTGTAATTCAGCTAAAAACAAAAATCTGTGCAACTTTTGGGGGATTGTTTTTAGCCTTAGACTGATCAGCATTAAGAGTGATTTTTACAGTTACTTTGGCCAATGTTTCTTGAGATGTTCCTTTAGCTGTGGGATGGTAGACTGGTGTTGCTTGCACACATGACATCTGAGGGGCAACTTGAGGAGCTCAGAGGTCCCATCTTTAACCAGAACTTTTCCTTTGGTCTTTACCATCTCTATCACATCTGAAGGAAACAAAGACATTTGGTACTATGAGGAGTGTGCACACTGCTTTACCTATACAGCATTTTATCACTGCAGAATAGGATTGTTCTACCCCAACATTCCACATTCTTTCTTCAGATAGTCCACCTGGAATAGAAGAGCCTGTCCCATCGTTAAACATAAAGCCAATCAAATGCTGTGTGCTAGTTTTGTCAGAAAACTAATGTTACCCAATATCCAAAAGTAAGCAGGACCTTCTACTTTTTCTAACACACTGTTTAAGATTTACATTAGCTTTGAAAATACATGAAAATGATAAAATTATACATCATGGAGTAAATTTTATAAAGCCTTTACCTTGAGAGTTTAAGAAGTATTCTGTAGTAAAAGAATTCCAATGCTTTTTGTTTTTAAGGCAAGGGGAATCAAAATCCTGGCTGATTACATGGAGATGTACGTGACTGAAACACAAGTAATCATGATTTTACATTTACAAAAGAATTACACCAACATTAGCTAAATAAGCATGTTAAAGGATTCTATCCTTTCCCTACTAAGCACTGTGGCACAAGTTCACACCTGCCCTAAACAGATCCAGTTCCTCTGGATGTCTCTGGGACATATTCATCAGGGATGTAAGTTACATGTGGGGATCAAACAGCTGTAAATGGTAACTCACAGGGAGTTAACTTAGACATTGATGAAGATGGCGT
Source organism: Chelonoidis abingdonii (assembly GCF_003597395.2). Taxonomy (NCBI): domain Eukaryota; kingdom Metazoa; phylum Chordata; order Testudines; family Testudinidae; genus Chelonoidis; species Chelonoidis abingdonii. The sequence continues at coordinate 137,259,781 of NC_133774.1, forward strand.
TAGCAAGGAAGCCACTCACAAGGTTGTGTAGGATAAAACAAGGTGATTAGGAGGCAGAAAGGAGTGCAACCCAGAATTACTTCTAGTGCAACTCCAATGAATGCCACACTCTCAGCAGGTTGTTCTTCCGGGGCGGGGCGGGGGTGGGGTGCAGGCACGTGTCTTGGCTGGCAACATTAAGTCAAGGGACTTAGGAAAGCACTTTAGCCCAAGTTTATATGCGAGTCAGAGCCTTTGGCTCTATCTGTACTACAAATTCAACCACTTCTCACAACCTGGTTGCAACATGGTCATTCCATAAATCATCTGTAATTTGTAGGATAGCCTGGACCTTAACTGTGCTTTGTAAACAGGTTAAAGACTTGGTCAAGGCTCAAGACAAAATGTAGTTCTTCAAGATGTGATACAGACATATATTCCACTTAGGTGTGTGCATGCCCAGTGCACCGGAGCCAGCAAACTTTGCCTAACAGTACCCACAGGGGGCGGCACTTGCGCCTCAAGACTATACCCCCTCCTTTGGCTAGATGAAGTGGTGCTGCCTTGGCCCTTCCTTCACACCGAATGCCCACAGATGCAGAGGGGATGTAGGCTGGGTCATAGAATACACGTCTGCATCACATCTCAAACAAGTTACACAAGTAAACATTTCTTCTTTGAGTAGATGCAGACATGCATTCCACTTAGTGAGTCGCAAGCAACACCCACAGAAAGTGGGGTAAGTGATCGACTATCAGAGTGGTACTCTTTGCGATGCAGAACAGCCACAGCCCGATTTCCTCCTGGCAGAGCACACTCCAGTGTTCTCTTCCTTGCCTACAGAATAATGCTTCGCACTTGTATTGTCAGGAAATACATGAACCACTGAGCCCCTGATGCAGTCTAGCAAAGTGTGACAGGTATCGTAGATGGTCCAAAGCTCCAGCACATTGATATGCAGGAGTGAAGCTTCCTGCTCCAACCACAGACTGTGGACTCTCAGCAACCCCAGATGTGCTCCCCAACCCATCAGGGAGGCATCAGTGACAACAATCCTAGCTGGTAAGGGCAGGGGTGAAAGTGGGCCAGTAGGGGTAAGAAGTGGCTGTCGGTATTGTCCCATATGCAGCCAACATCAAAGTGCTACCTTTTGCCCCCTCCCCCCCTGTTGGGGGGGGTGGAAGGGGCAGCTGCCCCTGGACCCAGCAATTTAAAAGCGGCTGGAGCCAGGTCCCCACAGCGGTAAGTCTTCTATGTTACCTTCACCTCGGGTAAGGGAAGTTCCTGAACCATCTGCCAGGATGGAGTCTAGGATCAATGGAGGGAGGCAGAGCAAGCTGTCCAAAGGGCGAAGGGTTGGACGGTAGGCTGCTCTTGAGCTACATTTGAAGAAGGCAAAGATGCAACCTGGCAAATTGAACCAGCTGAGTGAATGCAGACATGTGGCTCAAGAGCCTCGGGCACTTCCAAACTGTCATGGAAGGTTGAGACTGCAGACTGAGACAAAGGCACCATATCATCTGAAAATGGTCAGCAAAAATACTCTCGAACTCACAGAGTCTATTAGGGCCCCAGTGAACTCAATTTTCTGAGTGGAGACCAATGGTGACTTTTCAGTGTTTAGGATGAGATCCGGAGGGTTGAGTAAGCACAGCATAATGTGTGTGTGAGAGAGAACTTCTCTGGACCTGCCCTTAGTAGCTAGTTGGCCAGATACAGGAAGACAAGGATTCCCTTCTTCCTGAGGTACGCTGTCACCGTGACCACACATCGGGTAAAAAACCTGGGGGGCAGAAGACAGACTGAAAAGAAGGATGCGCACTGAAAATGGGGGTTCACCATGACAAATTGGAAAAATCTTCAGTGGCTTGGGAGAATCGCCACATGGAAGTAAGTGTCCTGAAGGTCCAGAGCAGCAAACCAGTTGTTTTGAGACAACATGGGGAGGGATACTGCAAGGGGACTATTCAGAACCTGAGGTCTCTGATATATTTGTTGAAGTTGCAGAGATTGAGGACAGGGAACCAGATTTGGGAACCAGAAAGTACCATGAATAAAAACCTTGACACTGGCACTCTGGAGGGACCTCATCCACAACTCCCAAAGCCAGACCTGCTTGAGCAGTATCTCATGAGAGGGGTCCCTGAAGAGGAAGAGACAGAGTGGGGAGGTAGAGTGCAGGAGAATTGGATGGCATAGCCCAATGTGATGGTGTTTAGGGCCCAGCTGTTGGTGGTAACTGAGCACCAAACATTGTGAAAGTGAGCTAGCCTGTCCCCAAATGTCAGGGACCAGGGTAGTGGAAGTCATGACTGGAACTCTGCTCTGCACAAACAAGTCAAAATGGGTGCTTGAGGGGTGGGGGAGAGAGAGCTCAGTGGTTTGAGCATTGGCCTGCTAAAACCAGGGTTGTGAGTTCAATCCTTGAGGAGGCCACTTAGGGATCTGGGGCAAAAATCAGTACTTGGTCCTGTTAGTGAAGGCAGGGGGCTGGACTTGATGACCTTTCAAGGTCCCTTCCAGTTCTAGGAGACTGGTATATCTCCAATTATTATTATGTCAACTGGCTGAACCCAGAACCTGAATGTCTCTGCCCCTGTGACCTAGGCCCCTTTCTGAGGTAGTTCCACTTTCTCGGGGGAGGAAAAGATTGTCCAAAGAGGCAGTGCAGGCAGTATTGTTGCTGCTGACCACCATACTGGCAATTTTGCATTGCCTGTGTATACTCCCCCAAGGAACATACACTAGCTCTAGAATCCTTGAAGGATTTCAGTTTTGTTTGAAAAGAGAACCTGACCGTTGAAGGGCAAGTCCTATATAGCCTGATGCACATCTGGAGCAATACCCAATTTTTGCAGCCAGGATGCTGTCCTCATGGTTACCACTGAGACCATCACTCTGACTGAAGTATTCACTACATCTAGCACAAACTGTAGCAACGTTCTGGGCACCAAGAAGCCCTCAGCAATAAATGCCTGAAATTCCTCCCTGGAGGTTTCAGGCAGCTGGTCTGTAAATTTAGACAGTCATCCAATTTACCTGTGCCAACAGTGAAAACGGCATAGCCAGCACCCAGTATGCCTCCATTGTCTCCAGTGCTGGGAGTGACGTCAGTCCCAAATCAGCAGACAGTGTAGAGGTGGAGGGCAGGGAGTGCCACCACAGTAATATCAGTAGCATGAAATGCAGCGGTGCTAAGGAGTTTTCTGGTGCCAGTGAGGTTCGTTGTGCTGAGCCCGGCACCAGACTCACTTCCACAGATGGTGGTAACAGACCCACTAACAGACCTAAAGGTTCAGCGGCCTGTCCAGACAGCGATGCTGTGGATGACATAGCTGTGGAGAAGTCCTGAATCAAAGCAGAGCTCGGGATGGAAAGGCAGAGGAGGTCCACCATCGCTACCACGTGATATGCTGCAGATGTGGACACCATCAATGTCAGCATTACCCTTGTCAGTACCGGACTCAACGGACGCCCTGGGGCTGGAACCAGGGTCAGCGATATGGGGCCTCTCACATCCTTATGTGGTACTGGGGAGTGGTTGAACAAATGCTCCATCCCACGTGCCAGCAGTAGCCATACTTTTCCTGTAGGAGTAAGAATAGTCTCCTTGAGATCTGGAGTGTCACGCTTGGTCTTGAGACCTTTTCTTTGGTGCGTTCAAAGGAGAGTGGTTTCTACGCCTCTTTAGAGAGGCAGTGGCTCCAGAGCATGAGCCAGTACCACTCACTGATGGCAACCTCTGATCTGACGTGGGCCTTGGTACTGAAAAAGGCCTTGTGGCCTGCTTGAGAAAGCTCTGCTTCAGGCACAAGTCTCCAGCCACTTGAGTCCCTTTTGTGAACAATTTACAAACTGAAAACCACTCTTTGACGTGAGCCTTGCCTAAGCAGAGCAAGCACCTTGTGTGAGGGTCGTTGCTGGGGATTCCCCCACACGCACACCAGACAACGTTGAAATCCTGCTGAGGGTATCACCAGGGAAAACTACTTTACTAAGCCAGGGTACCAACTAACTATATGCAACTAAGTCAAAGGATGAGGAATTGTGAGGTTAAGAACTACACAGCGCTCCCATTCCAGCCAGGGACGGATGGTAAGAAGGAACTAAGGGGGAAGTGGGGGGTTGAGATGGTGCCACAGCATGTAGCATGGGGAAGGGCTATGGCCACAAGGTGCAAGTGCTACCCTCTATTAGTACTGCTAGGCAAAATTCTCCAGCTCTGACGTGCTAAGTGCATACACGGCTACATCTACTCGAAGAACCAGTCTGCACCATAAAGTGGAACATTCACCACTCTGCTCCAATTTTTACCAGTGTTAGGAGAGCAAGCCTTCATGTGGGCTTCAAAGAAAAGTCTACTTCTGACTTCTAGAAGATTAATTAAAGTTGCCATTTTCTTATAAAATTTATCTACTTACTTTTAAAGATGTGATTATATATTTGAGTAAACAAAAAAAAATCTTGAGAATAATAAAGCATAGCTAATACTACCTGTTTAACTTTTATATAGTTTAAAACAGTGGCTCTCAAACTTTTATACTAGTTGAACCCTTTCACATAGCAAGCCTACGAGTGCAACCCCCCTAATAAATTAAAAACACTTTTTAATATATTTAACACTATTATAAATGCTAGAGGCAAAGCAGAGTTTGGAGTGGAGGCTGACAGCTTGCGACCCCCATGTAATAACCTTGCAACCAGTGATGAGCTCCCAAAATCCTAAGAACTGGTTCCCTACCGGATCCTCGGCAGCATTTTGGCAGCGGCGTCTTCACTCGCTCCAGGTTTTCGGCAGCATTTCAGTGGCAGGTCCTTCACCCAGAGTGAGTGAAGGACCCGCTGCCCAAGACCCAGTAAGGAACTGCACAGTGAGTACAAGCCCCAAGTGCCTGTCTCCTCCCCCACAATCCAACCCCAACCCACGTCCTGCCCTCGACTGCCCCCCCCCAGAACCCGCAACCCATCAACCCCCCCACTCCTTGTCCCCTGACCACTCCCTCCCAAGACCCCCCCCACCAACTGCCCCCCAAGACCCTCACGCCAACTCTCCTCTCCCTGTCCCCTGACTGCCCCGACCCCATCCACCACCACCCTGATAGACCCCTGGAACGCCCGCGCCTACCAAATCCCCCCCCATTTCCTGACCACCTCCCCAGAACCTCTGCCCCATCCAACACCCACCCCGCTCCCTGTCCCCAGGACTCCCTGTCCCTTATCCAACCCCCCCAGCCCCTTACCATGCCGCTTACCCTCACCCCTTCCCTCTCCCGGAGTCTCGGTGCGCCGTGTCCAGCAGCAGCCCTGGACAGCGCTTCAGCGGCCTGGCTCCAGCAGGGCCTGAGCTCCCACCAGTTGGCCCAGAGCTCGCAGCCCCACTCCCTTCTCCCACTCAGAGCCACGTAGTGAGCTCAGGTCCCGCTGGAGCCACATCGCTGCAGCGCTGTCCAAGGCCGCTCCTGGACGCGGCGTGCTGAGGCTCCGGGAGAGGGGGGACGTGGGGGTAACCTGCATCGTAAGGGGCCAGGAGTTGGATAAGGGGCAGGGAACCCCGGGGAGAGGGAGGGGGGGGTTGGATGGGGCAGAGGTTCTGGGGTGGAGGGAGGTCAGGAGACGGGGGGTTGAGTACGGGGGGAAAGCGGAGGCGCGAGGAGCCTCAGAGATTTTTGTGGGGGCCCCTGCAGGGCCCAGGGCAAGGGGTAAATTGCCCCACTTGCCTGTCCCCTCCCCGGGCAGCCCTGCCAACCTGTCCTCCCAGCCCCAGCCCGGCCCCCTTACCATGCCGCTCAAAGTGGCAGGAACTGCAGAGATGCGCTGGCGGCTCAGCACACTGTGGCTCTGCGAGGGGAGGCCGGGGAGCTCAGACGGGCCGGACAGAACGGTTCCGCTGGTTGGATGTGGCCCGCGGACCAGAGTTCATCCACCCGCCCACCCCTTTAGTAACCGGTTCTACACCGATTTCTAAAATTTAACAACCGGTTCTTGCAAACTGGTGCAAACTAGCTCCAGGTCACCACTGCTTGCAACCCCCTGACGGGTCCTGACCCCCAGTTTGAAAACCTCTGGTTTAAATGGTCTGGATTGTTATGTTGCAGTCTCTACACCTGTTAATGACATCCAATATTTCTGTTTCTCGAGACTCAAACACTCATCATAAATCAAGAGAATTTCAATTTGCAAATTTTCAAAATAAGGCCTCATCTCAGTAAATCAAAAAGGCTTGAGTCCAGTACACAACTTGGCCATATAGGCATGAGATCTACACCACCTCCAGCAGATAACAGAAATAAAACTGGCTGAACAATCTAGCCTTACCTCATGCTGGGAACTGCATGGTAACCCAATCGGAACTCCAAGCTATCTTTATCCAGGCATTGTTGGATCAGCTTTTCCCCAACAGCATGCATGTGTTCTAGTAATTCAAGATGCTCTTTTGTTACTGATTTTAGACTGGAGATGGAGTCCCAGGGTAAGATTAGCCAGTGGTAACGAGCTTTGGGATATTTATCCTTAATGATTACAACCCTTTCATCTTTGTAAACCTAGTAGAGAGAGAGAGAAAAATCAAGGTTATTTACCATTGACTGGGGTTCCCTGGAACATCATAATAAAAATAATCAACTTGAATTATCCAAATATTTGGCTTCACTAATCCACACTTATATGCTCCATGCCAGTGTCACAGAACCATTCAAAAGCAGTTAGTGTGGTATGGGGCCAATGTACATACAGGTGTACAGAGTGCATCTCTGAAACAAGGCAGGGCTAAATTTACTCCTTATTTCCAAAGCAGGGATGGAGGAAGGGTGAGTATGGATCTGTGGAGAAAATACATTTGGAGCTCTCCAGTGACTGTTAAGTACACTATTGTTTCCTCATCATAAACATACCTCCAGAGATCCACATTGACTGATTACCAAGCAATAAACACTTATCTGAGAGACACTGGTGGAAAGAGTCTTGAGATTTTCTATTTGACTATGTAAGTCTCCTATAAGCCATACTCAACACATTTTACTATCACCTGTGAAGTATTTGGATCAATATATTTCACCTTCTGGGCACTTCTCTGCAGGCAGCATAACCAAGATAATTTACAAAAACTTGCATTTGCAGTGAGATAAACAGGCCTTTCCACATCTGGTTTATAGATCTATAAATGCCAAGGCCCGAAGGGAGCGCTATGAGCATCTAGTCTAACCTCCTGTATAACGCAGGTCAGAGAACTGCCCCACAATAATTCCTTTGAACTAGAACTGATCTTTTAGAGAAGAGAAACATCCAATCTTGATTTATGCAGACTGGCCTGCATTCCTGGGGTAAGGAATCACTAGGGTGCAGCAGACGCGCTCAGAGACTGCATTCAGCAAACGTCTTAGGATGAGGCTAATGACCACCTTGCTTTAACAGAAATAATGAAGAGGCAAAAAGCTGTCAAAGCCTTTGGTGCTCACATACCCAGCTAAGGTGATTTCACCCAGAAAGCCACTTGTAAGGAGAAGATGTAGAAAACATATCCCTAACTCCCTGAAGTCTCTATATTTACTGAGGTCAGACTGAGATCACTTGGCTGCGTGTGACACTTCTGGAGGATGAAGGAATCCTTTCGTCAAACATTTCAGCAGAGGATGCTCCAACAGAAATTTGCCATTTATTGCTTGTCAAACAGAAAGCAAGCACCACAATGTTGTGCAAAGGCTTATATTTTTAGTTGTCCAAAGCGGGTGAGAGATTTAAAAAGAATAGTCAGCCTGTTAAATAAAACAGGCAGAAGCTGTAGACTGACTGTGCAAAGCTGTAGACTGACTGTAGTACAAAGAGAAGGAAGCACATTCAGGCTGGGAGACCTGTGACTAGGGCACGCAGGGCTCCTAGTGGGGGTCAAAGATTGTCATGCCAATGAGCCAAGGGATTCTAGAAACAAAAGGAGAGGTCTACTGCAATTCCAATTATATTCATGTCTTCACTAGGCAATTCCAGGAGGAGGAGTTTCCAACCCCTTTCTGGGCATTGCTTTTCTAGCGGGGGAAGGAAAGATCACTTATTGGCAGCTGCTGGGTTGAATAACTAAGACTTGTGGATTGAACAGCTTGAGGGAATGAGTTTCACCATCCTGACTGACTCCTCCCCTGAGTGGGACCCTGGTAACTACCATCATACCACCGGTTCTTTGTTGGCCTGATCTTTAAAGCCATACCACCTACAAAGGGGGAAACAAATGACATCACCACCTCCACCAGCTTCAGCTAAATCCTCCACAATTCCTGGAGAGATGTAAAATTCAAGTTCCTACTGTTGCCCCTCCTCTATTATGGCATTTTCCTCCCCCATCTAACTTCTCCTCTTTGCCTTCTGCCCAAGGAGGGTCTGGCTTGGCCACCTTTTACAACACTTCTGCGAACAGAGGTCAGCCAGCTCGACCCTGGTAAGTGCTTGCCAGGTCTTGAAGTGGCTAGTAAGATTGCATGTTGTGTCTTTGCCCTCCCTGCAGTTAGGCTTCCAAGGAGACAGGCTTGGTTTTCCATCCCTGCTATCCTCTTCTTATACTTGTGTTACATCTTCCTGGCTTTGGTTTAAAGGAAACAGAATCAAAGTTCAGTAACTCAAGACTGTACAAAACTGGCTCTCCTTCCTGCAACTAGGACAGATAATGCCATTTTTAACACCACCCAAAGCTGGCTAGCAGAGATTTCTCCCAATAAAAATTCCATACAACAAATGAAAAAAAGAATCAGAAAAATTGTTAAAATAAACTTTTACTCAACTTTTTAAGTTTCAAGTACTTTAACTGTTTCCCTTCTTTATCGGGGAGGCCTGGTCTACACTACAAAGTAAACAAGGTCAACGAAACCTCCCTTGCGTCAGCCTTGTCGTGCACACGTCTACATTTAAATATGGCTCCTATGGATGTAAGTGCCCTTTTACCCTGACTTAACACCACCTCCAAGAGCGGCATATAGCCAAAGTTGATCTTTTTGCGTCGACAGTGTGAGTGCAGACGCTGCATTACTTAGGGCGACTATAGCTGTCCTCCAACAGCTGTCCCACAATGCCCCACACTGAACACTCTGGTCATCATTATGAACTTCACTGGCGAGCCGTCATGGAGACCAGAAGAACCCTCCCCTTTGAAGCCCTGCAAATTTTTGAACTTCCCTTTCCTGGTTGCCTGACTTGGCGAGCACACCTAGCATCTCTCCATTGCTGAGTGCAACTGCCCACCTGACCATGCCGGCTACACGCTTCAGACACACTCCTGACTGGAGTAGACAGGAGATATTGGATTTCCTGGGCCTGCAGGGAGAGGAGGCTGTGCAGGTACAGCTCAGAACCTGCCCTAGAAACGTGGCTATCTACAAGCAGATTTCTCAGGGGATGCAGAAGGGCTACAAAAGGGACCAGCAGCAGTGCTGCATGAAAGACAAGTTGCTGCGGCAGGCACATGAGAAGGCCAGAAAGGCCTTCAACGATCAAGCTGGTGCCAAGCTACAGATCTGCCGCTTTCACAAAGAGCTGAATGCCCTAGTCAGTGGAGACTCCACCACTCCCAACAGTATCATGGATTAATCCAAGAAGCCAAAGTCACAGGCTCCTACCATGAACTGTGAGGAAAAGGAGAATGGGGGACAGATAACCAGGGGATCCAGCTACGCAGCAAACCAGGACCTGTTTTTAACTCCAGCACAGTTCAGTCATAGAATCATAGAAGATCAGGGTGGAAGAGACCTCAGGAGGTCATCTGGTCCAATCCCCTGCTCAAAGCAGGACCAGTCACCAACTGAATCATCCCAACCAGGGCTTTGTCAAGCCGGGCCTTAAAAACCTTTAAGGAAGGTGCCATGGTATAAATCCCCACTCTGAATCTTAGCGTCCAAAAGATAGGGTACCAGCATGAATTCCTCTAAGCTTAATTACCAGCTTAGAACCTGTAGCGCTGCCACCAACCAGGAATTCCAGTGCCTGGTACACTCTGGTCCCCCCAAAACCTTG